>NC_030435.2:5105226-5222726 GCF_001660625.3 Ictalurus punctatus
ACCTGTGAAAGCCAGGAAGAAGACATATGAGCATCACTACTAGGGCTGGGCCATATGACAAAAATATCATATCACTATTCTTGAAGACATTTTTACAAATATCATGATGTATAGATTTGCTCACAAACCGGTGGCAAAGTAGTAAAGTTATAAATAATAATCATGTTTATTATTAATTAATGAATAATAATGTCTATTATTAATTAACAAATGCAGCTTTATTTTTATATTTAAAAAATCAGTTTATTTAGAAAATATAATTAATTCAAATATATTTAACGCTGAAATAATGTTTAAAAAAAACCTATAACTATATATATATATGGTTATGTATATGTACGAGTGTGTCATATATAACACTTTTAATGATCAATACATGATTAAAATCATTTTAACATCTGATCAGCTGCTTCCAGTCCGTTAAAACAAAACAAAACAAAAAAAGATATCAGAATATCCACAGTATATTACAAAAAGATATTGTGGTGATTATGATACTATCATCAGGTCACTCAGTCCTAATCCCTATTTAACCAAACTGAACTGTGCACACCAATAAACCTAAGAATATAAAGAAGCTTCTCCAACCTTGTTCAACATTACAGGAAGAGGCTCAGTGTAGTTATTCTTTCCAGATTGGACTTCCACAAATATTAATTGAGAGGCTGCCAATAATTTTGAAAAAGATTATTAAACATGAAAGCAAAATTACACCTTGATTTCATTCTAAATATTGCTCATTCACGTCATTTCATAAACGGTCGCAATCACACACACGCACACACAATTGTCTGAATTTTGTTTGGTTATGAAACCCCCATAGCTGTTTATTATTATTTTTTTAACTTGTATACTTCCGTAACAATCTGTACTGACCCTGTAATACACTCAAACAGCACACAATAGTAATATATAATCTGTAGATGTTTAAAATCCTTTCAAGTTGTTTAATATTTTACAAATCAGTTGAAAGATTATTTTGACTCAAATAGGTCATTTTGTCAATTAAATATTCATTTAGAGGAGGTTGGGGAAATCCAGCAAGGTCAAAACGTGAAATGTGAATGAAGCTATGATTAGGTGAAGTACAAATCCTTTTCTAGCACAGACCGTTACATACGTTATGGTAAATTAAACCAAAATGCCTGCTGGGAAGCTTTGCTTTTATAACCACATGACAGGAGGGGCATTTTCATTCAGGCCATTTCTGAAGACCTTTTAGCTATGAGAATTTATTAACTATGAGCTGTATTAAGTGGAGTTGAGTCAGTTTTTAACTGGGCAGCTTCGTGATCTAGGTGATAGTGGTTATAGAGTCATAGTGTGTGTGTGTGTGTACCATAGGGGACAGAGGTGTGTCTAGACTGGTCTCTGTCTTGCTGTCATCTGCATCGCTGTCTTTGTCACTCCCACTGTCATTAACAAAGCAGATCTGCAGGTTCATGCCACTCTGTAGTCTGTGGGAGACACAAAAACGCACACACACACACACACACACACACACACACACACACACACACACACACCTCAGTCGAGAAGAATTCATCAGAATCAGTTTTCCGTGACAGTGATTAATCATGCCTTTGGTGACAATATACGACATAAAATTTCCAACTGTTTCATAATATTTTAAAAGAGTCTGTTCTTTGGCTGTGATTTCCTGTGTAAGGAGGAAGCAAGGGTGTTCTTGTGGCTATTATCATGTTATGACAGTACAGTGAGCAATACTATCATTACAGAAATCAGAAAAAGTGACACAACATCTAATGAAAAACAGTTGTTGTCTCTATAGAGTGCTCTGAGAAATGCCACAAAGGAAAATCGATGCAAAGGAGAAACGACTGCAATCAATTCAGATCAGGACTTAATCTGTACGTCCGCACTCTCCTCCAGGATGAATTTACCAATTAATGATCAATAGTGTCAGCCCAGTCCTCCTGATTTTATCACTCCTGTGTGAAAGACAGCGTCTGGGATCAATACTGGACTTATCCTGTGCTGCAATCAAGATGTAGTCCCAAAATAACAGCACATACACACCCTCGAGCTCCGCAAACCAGATAAACGCAGATCGCAGAAATTCATCTGGAGAAGACGGACACAACTAACAGAAACGGTAGTGAAGTTCAGATCGATAATCGAGTGGAAATATGGGAGGACTCAAACCAGACCCGTGTTATAATCTCATCTTCTCATTAGAGCACGAGTTCACGTGCTGTTTGATTTACTACTCTAAACCGTTTTTCAAAGCAAGGAGCAGACTACTGTAAATATTGCAGGTTTAAACCCCTTAAAACACGGCTGGGGCGGTCACAGTGACGAGATTGAAAAGATGATGTCATATAAATAACATAACTGGGCTTTTAAAGCAGTCAAATCTGTGTGATTAGAAAACGAGTAAAAGTTCATGTTGTTCGCACCATAAAAGCAATCTGTCGTAAGTTTTTAAGAGATTAAAAAGGTTGTTTTTTTTTCACGCCGACTAATAAAACGGTTGCTTCTGGCACAAACAGTACGAATAAATCAGGCTTGTTTTGAACTGGTTGTGTGATGCGTGTTATTCACAATCAGTTGCTATGCTGCATACCGACACCCCCCACAAGTGGGAGGCCAGAGTTTAGAATTACATCATTATCCGACCGACGTTTGTTAGCAACAAGCCAGAAAGATAACCGTGGTGAGTGACATACATTTTTCTCAAACGAGTGGACCATATGGTTTAACAAGCGGACATGTCTGTATGTTGTTTGATCTAAGGCAAATACTTGTGTATATACAGTATAACTCATTTAAAGTGCTACTATGTTTACTGCTGATGCTGTAAGCATCCATGTTGAATTGACGTCACTTGCTGAACTCGGAGTTGAGGAGACCGCCCCGAGTCCTCGAGCAGGAATTCTGAGTTGATAAGAGATTTAGTTTCTCCTAGTCTGAGGTTAGAAGTTAATTGATTGTAGTATTAACTGACAGTGCTTATAGTCCCGCCCACCAAAAGTGCTTTTTAAGGGTATCTAACTATTACAGCTATAAAAGTGTTTGGAAACCATTGGGTCATGTTGGTAGAAATCTTAAGCAGATATTAAAAACTGTAACTGCTGGTTCTAGATCAGGTGCTGATTAGGAAAATGAACAGGTTCTGATGCAGTGATAAAAGGCCTAAAATGATCAGGTGGATGGAAACGTTTCATGGCTGTGCTGATGTTCGGGTCATCTGTGCTTATGCGCCGTTCCATGTTTGGCCATGTTGATGACTGACAGGAATATGAAGGTGTGTGTGTGTGTGTGTGTGTGTGTGTGTGTGTGTGTGTGTGTGTGTGTGGTGTAGATGATCTACATCTCATATGACTTGTCCAGATTCCTTCCAAGGAAGTATATACTGTCCCTTCACACACTTAGACAACCGAGATGCGTGTGCGTGTTCTTCTCTTTTGGGAAGCACGTCTATGCCGGGATCTGCACACAGAAGGGGAAGTCCTCCCCTTCGTTCTTAGAGAGTGAACGCTCGACTCTGAAAGTACTTCCTGTTTTCCAGTACTTACACACACACACACTCACACTCAGAAAGACTCATTATGCTCCGAAGACGCTGTTTCAGAAGTAAACAGTGGAATAACTGGAAGTTTGCATGAGGTCTCTTCCTTCATTTTCTCTGCCTCGTGATGTTGCTAAGTAACAGCTGGAATGAGAGATGATTTAAGCTCTCGAGGAGAAAGCCACAAAAACCCCGATATGTGTGCATCATTTGAACCTTCCTGCAGCCGAAGTCCCCAAAACACACTTCACATCTACTATGTCACTTATGGGAAATTTTGTGTTGCGATTTGATTGTAAAATCAAAAGACTGCACACTAGAAAGTGACCTTCACTTGCAAGACTCATTTGAATAATATTGCGGCAGAGCGATTCGCAACAATGAAATCGGTGACAGTAATTTCGCCTCCATGGAACGTAGTTTGTAAAACGAATTTAGAGCATTTCTCCCGTGCTTTTATGCACGTACACACGCACGCTCACCGTGAGGACAGGCTAGGTTTGCCACTCTTGCTGCAGCTGGTATAAATTCCAGGTCCATCGTCAAAGAAACTCCCCAGTGCCAGCTTCTGTCTGATGGACTCCCGCTCATTTTTTTGGGCCTGCGAAAAACACAGCACAGCAAACATTAACCTAGTTATTTCATCAAATGAAACAGAACACGCAGGTTAAAACGGGACAAAATTAATAACTCAAGCAGCAGAGTGTGCCGTTGGAGACCTACATTACCTAGATCACCTCCTAACACTATTTAAGCATACTTATACAGTATAGTGACACCAGGGTTAGATAATCTCTCTCTCTCTCTCACACACACACGCACACTGAGCCAGAGGAGATAATTTAATTAGCGGTACAGTGTGTGTGTGTGTGAATATATATATATATATATATTCATCTTGGCTGTATAAAGCAGGAACAGATATGATTAGCTCTGCATGTAAGTGATCTAGCAGGAAGGCGAGAGAGAAAGAGATGAGAGAAACAGAAGGCCTCGGGTTTTATCACGATCAGACGTATGGAAGCTGATCCTCCCTGTTGCCTCTACTCTTCATATTTCCTTCTCAGAAATGCCGCTGTTTACATGACAGAAAAATGGAGCCGAATCGAGTCTTATCCTAAATAAAAATCTGCATGGCATCGAGTTTCTATTTGATCTGGTAAATAAAAAATAAAAGAAGAAGCTGCTCCTGACTGTGGAGCCTGATAAAATCATCGTCTAGCACTGCTTTTCCTGTACCAATTAGCGCAATCCTAATATAACCAATTTTTGTAGGTCTAGCTCTCAGCATGTTCACTAACATCTTCACATCTTGGAATTGGACTCTGAGTTTGGTCATTTCCTGAATTTACAACACGAGTTTTGGAGCAGAGAAATCACCAAACTGTGCTTGGAAAATCTTGGAAAGTACGTGGTTATGGATCCTTTAAAAGAAAACAACAACCAAACAAAAAAAAAAAAACACGGCCCATAATGATAGCATCATGATATCTGTTTGTCTTACATTCTCACTTACTTTTCTACAACTCTATACTGTAATGATTTATAATAGTTTCTCTAATGGTTTCTTCCTCGTGTCATTTCCTGGAGTTTTTCCGCTTACCGCCGTCACATCTGGCTTGCTCATTAGGGATCTAAATCTACATCTGGGTTTCTGTAAAGCTGACTGTGACTGTTAAAAGTGCTCTCCAAATAAAATGGAACTGAATATGAGGTTCATGCCAGGCTAATCTGTGACAGAAACCTTTATTAGACTTAGTGTAGGAGTTCCTGGGCAGCTCTCGATGTACAGTAGAAGCACGGGTGTCTTCTGAAAAACATCATCTGTTAATGACCAGGTTCACTCAGTGTGTTAGGGGAATCATCACACTGTGCTGGACCAAAGCCAGACTTCCCTGAGCTTAAAAAAGAAAGAAAGAAAAAAAGATAGCACTGGAAGCTATGTATCTGCCATGTATCTTCAACTTTAAACAGATTTAGCTCTTTATCTCACAACTGCGATCGAATATCTCACAATTCATCTCAATATTAATAAATCCACTTATTAGGCTTTCCCTTACCCTTAACCAAGACACACCCACACCACACACACACACACCCACACTATCCTGTTCAGCCTTAGACATTCTCCCTGCTGAAAAACAATACTTCAGGTAGGATATACTGCTTGTTTACACACTGATGGGTTTTGTTGTGGTCACAATTAGAGGATCCTTCCAACCCTGGACACAGCCTGATCGAGCTTCTTCACTCTGGCAGGAGCTACAGATTATCTAGTGCTAAAACATCTTGACTTGAGAACCTTTCTCTCACACTCACCCTAGTCATGTTCTCCTCAGTCTCACTTCACCTGTGCTGTACAATATTTGATTTCTGTGCAATACTGAAGTACACTATAGGGCCAGAGGTTTGTGGACACCACACCATCATGCCCATATGTGCTTGTTGAATATCCCATACCAGATTGAGTCCACCTTTGCAGTTATAAGAACCTCCACTCTTCTGGGAAGGCTTTTCACTAGCGGGATTTGTGCTCATTCAGCCAAATGAGCTTTAGTGAGGTCAGGCAGTGACGTTGGGTGTGGAGGCGATGCCTGGGGTGCAGTTGGTGTTCCGGTTCATGCCAAATGTGTTCAGTGGGGTTGAGGTCAGAGCTCTGTTCAGGACACTCAAGTTCTTCCACTCGAACCTTCACAAACCATGTCTTCATGGAGTTCGCTTTGTGGACAGGAGCATTGTCATGCTGGAACAGGTTTAGGCCTCTGAGTTCCATTGAAGGGGAAATTGTCATGCTCCAGCATAGAAAGACATTCTATACAATTGTCTGCGTCTGATTTTACCGCATATTCTGATGTATGCTATCAATTATATATAATTATGTCCCCTTTTGTCCAAAGTCTTAGTATGTCCAGTGTTTTCTGTAAGCACTGTAGGTAAACCTTGTCCAATAAAACCGATCCTGATTCAATTACTAGATAAAAAGTCACAATTGCACCATATGTCGATAAATCCGCATAATGCTTTCTCATGCTTCCATATATCTTGCTGTATAGCTTTTACTGTAGCAAAATTATAAGGCATGACCGAATATATCAGCTATACGGTGCACATGGCCCATATGGACATGGGTTCATCCTGGGTTCAACGTTATGAAAGTGATGGCTCATGAGACGTGTGATGCTTTAAAAGTCACTTGTTTACATGTTCGACTTACTGCACTAGCACTTCTGCTGGTTATACATCCGCACTGATTTATTACATCTTATTAAAATCCTCATTAAATTTATTATTACATATAATAATTTATTATTATTCATTTATGATTTCTCCTTTGTATCCTCTCATGATGCTGCCAAACTAGATTTATAGTTCGTCTTTTTTCTTTTTTTTTCTTTTTTAAAAAAAATGTTATTTATGTTTGTGCTTAATGTTTACAATCCAGATCTGAGCGTTCCTACTCATGAACAAATTAGATAACTTTAGAAGTGCATCGTGGGATTTCATGAGCACGCTGCATCTCCAAAACGATTTGAGGCGTGGTTACAAAATAGTACAACTCCTGACATAGAGAAAAGGGTGCAGATTTGGACATGAGAGTGAAAAGAAGTCAGAGATGGATGCTGGGATTGGATATGTTGACAATGTAGTATGAGAGGTTTCATGGCCTGCTGAGGTTTAGCACAATAAATAAATAAAAAAAGACAAACACAGGAAGAAGCAGCAGCAAATGTTCTCACGATTGACAGAAGTACACGCAAATACACTTCTGTCTTCACCAGGTCACACACGTGTGAATGTAGCTACACACAAACGGGCTCAAAAGCAGGTTGCAGTTCTGTTTTTTGTCCAGCAGGGTGCAGTGTTGAGCTTTTTATGTTCTGCTACAGCACTGCAGCGAGAAGTTATTTTCAAAACAGGTGTAAGAGAGCTCAGTCATGAGAAATGCGAATGTTTACACACAAGTGTGTGTGTGTGAGTGTGTCTAGTATATGTGTCTCTATCTGCAAGAGTATCTCACATGCTCGTGCAATATGTAAGGAATAAAACATGACTGGGTGTACTGTTCTAGGAAAAAAATCAACAATGGGAGACTCAACATGAAGCGGAGTTACTCTTCTAACCCGACTTTAATTATTTTGCTATAACGTTATGCCCCGAGGTGTTTTATTCTTCTCAAACCACAGCAGACTTCCAACAATTACAATTATTTATTCATTAAATTACAACATGTGCTTTAATGTCCGTGAAACAAGTTATTTCCTCTTATGACTTTTTACTCTGTCTTTTGAAGTTATTGAGAAACCGGAAAGCACAACGTCCTCTGACCCGAATTCTACCTCAGACTGTTAGTGACACTGGAGACTCCTTCCTGAAATGCTCAATAAACTTCTCCTCACACAAAACCTCACCATGACAATGATTAGATGTATTTTTTTTAATCAGGTTATGTGCTGTGTCCATGTGCTATGTCTAAGTTACTATGGAAACGATGACATTAAAAAAACAACAGCACATTAATGTGAATGTGATTTGCCTTGCAGTCAGAGCTGCTGGTATAGAAAATTAATCAACAGCTTCTGACCAATCAGAATGGAGAATTCAACAGAGCTGTGGTATTAATAATTATATCAGAACTATTATGAAGGTAATTCAGAAATCATAGCTCAAACTGTTGGAAGACCTATCAGATCCTTCAGAGTCACACACACACACACACACACACACGATGGTGCCATTTTGCTCACCACTGTAATGTTTTTATGCTGAGGGCTATAATGGTTTTGCCCTGACACATGATCTGTGTGTGTGTGTGTGTGTGTGTGTGTGTGTGTGTGTGTGTGTGTGTGTGTGTGTGTGTGTGAGTGAAAACAACAAATGTAGAAGCATCAGTGACCCAGCTGCCACACAATAAAATCATCACTGAGAGTGCTTTTAACAACTGTCCTTCCTTTGACCCTTTAACACCTTTATGTGAGTGTGTGTGTGTGTGTGTGTGTGTGAGAGTGTGTATTCACTGCTTGCTCTCATTCTATCTCTCTCAGCGTATACTATGCTTTGATATCATTATTTGCTTAGGCTCTTTTTTTTTCTTTCTTTTATTTCTTTCATTCAAGAACGACGTCACCCGCACCAGCGTGATGTGAGGATCAGACTCGCAGAAGAAATAAGACATTTAACTGTCCTTTTATTTTTTTTTCTGGTTTCATTCAAGCAGTACTACGATAAAATCGGCTTCGGCGCCTCTCCGACAGCGGTCCGATAGTATGATTCCCAGAGATAGTCCTCATTCCAATCAGGAGATTCAGCTTTGCATAATTAGGCTGCTTCGATTATCCTGATGCTAATCCTGCACGCGGGGGAATTATTTCAAAACAAACTTCACGGAAGTCATCTGAATCTGAATATTTAAACGCAGATTTAATTGAATCCACTTCAAGCTCAGAGAACAGAATTGTTCCGAGGGCTTTAGTATAATCTGTGTGTTCAGGGCACAAATACTGGAGTTCTCTCGGTCTTAATTCCTGACATGACCAAACTGTGTTAATGTCTGTTTGAGTTACGAATAGCCAAACCGTGTTTCGGTAAACGTTAAAGGCATTCCTGTGTGTGAAAGTGTCCTCGTCCGTTCCCCTGCCTGTCCCTCTCTTTTGTCTGTTGTGTCACATCTGTTTGTCAGAGGAGCGCTCAGTCGCTCAGGACAATGCGGGCCTTTGAGTGTGTGGAGAGTGTGTGAGTGTGAGCTGCGTGTTTCGACTGCTGCCATCGGAGATCTCACGGCCTGCTCATTCTAGCTATCTCATACACACACACACACAGAGTGTAAACGGACCAAAACAAAGATTTTCGAAAACAAAGGCGTGGCTTCGCCCACATTCGCCCCCCTGATTGGATCTTCTGGATCGTTGCGAATCCTTCCCTGTTTCGTCAAGCCTTTACCATATGACCGTAACGCTTCCTTGATCGTATACAGAACAACACCGAGACTGAACCGCAAGCTTTGCTGGCATTGTCGTCATTCTTAGCTGCCATTGTGTCGTTAAATTCTGCATTGTATTTTATAATACTGCAGCTGTCTACATGCGCATGAGGCGAGCTATGATTAGAGCGATCGGCAACAAATCTGGTTTCAAGCGGCGTAAGCCCTACATGGAACGCTGGTTTGTTGTGCCTGCCGGTGACCAGCAACTAACGTCCTGTTTACACTTCTCTGTGCATGCCAGTGTGCACGAATGGTCACGTGACATGCGTATTCGGTCGTGTACTGTGGAAGGAGATCGTTTCTATAACACAGCGGAAGCGCCAGCGTGGACGAGGATCGTTTTCATTTTAAAACGGCGTTTTATAACGAAAACGCACTAGTGTAAAACATGGCCTGAGCTTTTCAGTTCCTCATGGTAGATCAGCGCCTCTTCCACCAACGATCCAAGGAATGTGGAAAACATAAGCTAAGGCTAACTTACATCTCACCTGTTAGCCAGCATGATCACGTTGACGATACGAACTAGTGTACGTCGCAGCAGGGGGGTTACAGCTCTTAGGGTAACCCTGTACAATACCGGTACATGAATCATCGTGCACGAACACTTTCTTATGATACGAAATATGAACTAATGATGAGTTAAGGCGTGTACTAATCACAAATGAATGAAGAGCAATCCTTAACTACGATGTGAGTCTTATGAATTCACGCTTGAATAACGGCCACTTTAAGTACATGTTAGTTCGTGTTTGTTAGTTAATGTATTAATTAACACGTAGGGGTAAAGTAAATCAAACACTCTCTATAAGAAAGAATATGAATTCAACGTGCATCATTTCAAACTGTTTATATAATTTGCCATATGTAGCTGCGTACACAAACATCACTGGATGGCGCTGGATTACTTTCATAATTTACACTGATCCTCCTTATCGAATGTAGAAAGACACACTAATAATAAACACCAATAATTTCATATCAACCCGTTTTTGCGTCATTCTCCATCCATTTCTCTTCAAATCCCCAGAGCATGCACTAGTACAGTGGGATTTGAAGAGAAATGGATGGAGGATGACACAAAAGGGTTAATATGGTTTGTATCTCTTCTCTCTCTTTCTCTCTCTCGCGCTCTTAGTTTGTATATCTGTTCAAGAGTGTGTTTTGTAACACTATACGGCCCAGGCATGACACGCTCAGATCCTCATTACACACTACAGATTTCCTGCGTACTCACACACAGCGTGGAGCTGTTGGTTTATCTGTCTGATATTTAAACAGAGTACTGAAGCTGCATGATTCGTCGCAAAGTCCCATCCCTTGGCAACTGTTACTATGTTTGACAAGCTTTCGCTTGTTTTTAGATTTTTCAAAGACAAGCTTACAGACGGTGAAAAAAAGACTTAACTGGCTGTTGGAATATCTGTACACACCTCTAATCCTGATGCCTTTCCCCTCCTCCATCTGCTATAGCTTTCCTGATAAAGCTCTAACCTTTGACCTCTGGAAGTGATAGCAAAACTGCTGCTCTTGGCCTCCTGTATGTTTGTGGGTCTTTGCTAAGCAAGTGTGTGTGTGTGTGTGTGTGTGTGTGTGTGTGTGTGTGTGTGTGTGTGTGTGTGTGTGTGTGTGTGTGTGTGAGAGAGAGAGAGAGAGAGAGAGAGAGAGAGAGAGAGAGAGAGAGAGACAGACAGACAGACACACACACATATTGAGACCAGGGCACGTCTGGACTTGACTAGTGCTTGAAGATCTTTAAAAAAAGCAACCCAGCGCTTGTGACTTCAGTGTGTATTCATTGTGTGTGTGTGTGTGTGTGTGTGTGTGTGTGTGTGTCTTTATATTTGTAATGTTATTCATTCTGCCTTCCTGTCTCACAATAAATACAATGGCAATGTCAGCTGTGTACACACACACACACACACACACACACACACACACTCCAGATTGCTATTCCCATGTAAATAACAAAAAAAAAAAAAAAAAAAAAAAAAGAATATAGTAATAGTATTAAGGGCTCATGTACACTCACCCGTCAACGCCCACACACACACACACACACACACACACACACACACCACTAAACAATACAATATGTTTTCCAGCTGGGAGTGAGAGGAAACGTTTACTCATGGTAAGTCGAGAAAGACTCACGGCGGAGTGTGATTAACCTCAGCCGGCTGTGATCCAAATCCTGTTGGTTAAAACTCTACATGGCGAAACCATTACAGTTAAATGTCAACGAAGTAAAAATTAATGTCATTTACGACACAGCAGCTCAGCTGAAAAAGAGAGAGAGCTACAGAGAAGTAAACGTCACACTACAGCAGGACTACGGCTGATTACAAAGTCTACAATCCAGTATCATACCATCACATCTTCAAAGAATACAGGGTGTCTCCGTACACTGGGGAAACGAACACTTTGTAGCAAAGGATCTTCCAAAATTGTTAATACTTCTATATCATATTTGTATATATATATTTTCAGATAGCCTTTAAGACAAAAGAAGAACGTATTGAAATCATTCTCATGACTGAACCGGGAAGGTTGCGATGGACTTTATCAGGAAACATGGCAAACACGTCACACACTGTGAGTAAAGTGTAATCTCCAATAACTACATCACACACTCCTGCGTTAATCCTTCTGAAACAGAATCACACCATCACGAGCTTTTCTCTTTTTCTTCTGTTTCAGCTTTCCTTATCAAGTTCCACTGCCATACTGGACACATGCTGGATGCACCCTAACCCAAACACACACACACACACACACACACACAAACACACACAGGATTCAACTTTTCCATTACCTCTTTGTATCCATGCATAATATAGAGAGCTGAAGCTTTGCAGGTTACATCATCAATTCCCATATAGTCCATGTTGCCTCTCTCTCTCTCTCTCTCTCTCTCTCTCTCTCTCTCTCTCTCTCTTTCTCCCCTTCACACCTGCAGACTGCTCAATACCAGTGTGACTCCATATCCTAGACCTGTGGTAAACTTAGGCTGAGGACTAACATGAGGAGCTCCATGACACCCTGTACTCCTGTATACTACACACACACAATGAGAGAGAGAGAGAGAGAGAGAGAGAGAGAGAGAGAGAGAGAGAGGTGCCTATTTCCAAACAAGCTGTGAGGGGCAGCTGTCCTCACGTTAGGGTGTGAAAACGGAAAAACTCAAACAACCTCTCCGCCCCTTTCTTTCGCTCTCTCTCTCTCTCTCTCCTTCTCTGTCTGTCTATATCTTTTTCTCCCAGTCTGTCTCTCTGTGTCTAAACTTTCCTCCTTCGTGTTCTCCTTATATAGGCATTTCTCTACAGCTAATCTGTACCCATCAGTCCACAGTCAATGCCCCTTTTTAACCCAACCTGAGTATATGTGTGTGTGCGTGCATATATTTCTGTATTTCAGTGTGTGTGCTGAATAAAAATAGTTCTATTGTCATATCGTCATCAGCAAGAGCGGACGCACGTCAGGACCAGAGGGAAGAAGAACACTAATACACTGTGTCACTAGTGAACTCTGCCAGAAGGCCTGCTGTAGTGTAAAGGTGTGTATGCTTGGTTTTAGGCCTGTGTGTGTGTGTGTGTGTGTGTGTGTGTGTGTGTAGGCATGTTTCAATGCAAATGTTTTGAAAAATGTCATGACTGATTCCAGAATCTGTCACCCTATATGAAATGTTCTTTCTTGATATTGCAACTTTTCCACCTCAGGCAAGTAACACTCAGGCATCCCTTATATATGTGTGTGTGTGTGTGTGTGTGTGTGTGTGTGTGTGTGTGTGTGTGTGTGTATTAGTAGAATACAAATTCATCTAAAAAGCTCTATCAGTAAACCGTTAGACTGTTAGAAATCTACACTACATTTGTTATGACCCAAAATGCATCCGGAAGCTCAAACACTCGGACACAGCTGATGTCAAATAGCCACATAATTAAAAACACACACAAGAACGCACACCTGGGACAACTAGTGCAACCTTTCTGATGAAAATTGAACAAAGAACTCATTATTGAACCTCTCCATGTGCGTGAGTGGTCACAGACACACACACATACTGATGTGACCTTGAGGGGGAGGGTCTTATACAGCCACACAGACTCTGATATCATCTGTAGGTCTGAGAGAACAAAAGGGGAAAATTGAAGGTGAAGGAGAATTATGTATGTCTATGTATTTATTAGGGGTGTAACCAAGACACAAGATTCAGATTTGACGCGACACAATATGATTTCGCTATGAGGATGTTTCGATGTGATACATTTTCAATAACTAAATCGAGCACTGGCTAAATACAGTTGACGTCATGGGTTTACATACACCTTGCAGAATCGGAAAAATGTTAAAGTGCACCTATTATGCTTTTTCAGATATTACCTTTCATGTAGTGTGTGTTATAGAGCTGTTTGTGAATGTAAAAAGTCTGCAAAGTTTCAACAATCAAAGCGCACGACAAACGGAGTTATTGACTCTCAAAAGAAGGAATCGATTCTGAACAGCTGAAACGAGTCGTTAGTGATTCCAGACTTACTTCCTGTACTAACCTACGTAGGTTTGTAACGAAAAGCCCTGGATCTGGTCTTCATCGGCTGCTCACTGACAGCGGTAGACCGATCACAACAGACTGGGACATCTGACCAATCAGAGCAGAGTATGCTCTCTGAAAGGAGGAGTTTATAGTGAATCATTTAGAACGGATCATTTAATGGGTCGTTTGTGACACTGGGGGGAATAAAGGTAAAGCTGCAGTTTAAATTATGAGCACGTTAAAGTGTTTTTTGACCTCGGATGCACGTAAATCTATTGTATGAGACCTTTAAAACAAAACTAGGCACGTTTCCAAACCATAATGGGTGCGCTTTCATTTTTAATGTCAATGTTCGATGTAAATTGTTATTATTTTGTCTTCTGGGAAACATGCAAATATCTTATGAAACTTCTGATGGGCAGTACAGTGCATATGAAGTCCAAGGAATTGTCTGGAGACCTCCGAGACAGGATTGTATCGAGGCACAGATCTGGGGAAGGGTACAGAAACATTTCTGCAGCATTGAAGGTCCCAATGAGCACAGTGGCCTCCAGCATCCATAAATGGAAGAAGTCTGGAACCATCAGGACTCTTCCTATAGCTGGCTGCCCGGCCAAACTGAGCGATCGGGGAGAAGGGCCTTAGTTGGGGAAGTGACCAAAAACCCGATGGTCACTCTGACAGAGCTCCAGCGTGTCTCTGTGGAGAGAGGAGAACCTTCCAGAAGAACAACCATCTCTGCAGAACTCCACCAATCAGGCCTGTATGGTAGAGTGGCCAGACGGAAGCCACTCCTCAGTAAAAGGCACATGACAGCCTGCCTGGAGTTTGCCAAATGGCACCTGAAGGACTCTCAGACCATGATGAAACAAAGATTGAACTCTTTGGCCTGAATGGCAAGTGTCATGTCTGGAGGAAACCAGGCACCAGTCATCACCTGGCCAATACCATCCCTACAGTGAAGCATGGTGGTGGCAGCATCATACTGTGGGGATGTTTTTCAGCGGCAGGAACTGGGAGACTAGTCAGGATCGAGGGAAAGATGAATGCAGCAATGTACAGAGACATCCTTGATGAAAACCTGCTCCAGAACGCTCTGGACCTCAGACTGGTGCGAAGGTTTATCTTCCAACAGGACAACGACCCGAAGCACACAGCCAAGATAACAAAGGAGTGGCTACAGGACAACTCTGTGAATGTCCTTGAGTGGCCCAGCCAGAGCCCAGACTTGAACCCGATTGAACATCTCTGGAGAGATCTGAAACTGGCTGTGCACCGACGCTCCCCATCCAACCTGATGGAGCTTGAGAGGCCCTGCAAAGAAGAATGGAAAAAACTGCCCAGAAATAGGCGTGCCAAGCTTGTAGGATCATTCTCAAAAAGACTTGAGGCTGTAATTGGTGCCAAAAGTGCTACAACAAAGTATTGAGCAAAGGCTGTGAATACTTATGTACATGTGCTTTTTTTGTTTTGACTTCTTCCATTTACGGATGCTGGAGGCCACTGTGCTCATTGGGACCTTCAATGCTGCAGAAATGTTTCTGTACCCTTCCCCAGATCTGTGCCTCGATACAATCCTGTCTCGGAGGTCTCCAGACAATTCCTTGGACTTCAGGGCTTGGTTTGAGCTCTGACGTGCATTGTTAACTGTGGGACCTTATATAGACAGGTGCGTGCCTTTCCAAATCATGTCCAATCAACTGAATTTATCACAGGTGGACTCCAATCAAGTTGTAGAAGCATCTCAAGGATGATCAGTGGAAACAGGATGCACCTGGGCTCAATTTTGAGTGTCATAGCAAAGGCTGTGAATACTTATGTACATGTGCTTTTTTTCTTTTTTTGTTTTGTCATGTTGTCATTATGGAGTACTGTTTGTAGAATTTTGAGGAAAATAATGAATTGAATCCATATTGGAATAAGGCTGTAACATAACAAAATGTGGGAAAAGTGAAGCGCTGTGAATACTTTCCGGATGCACTGTACTAAATGAAAAAATTTTTTTTTTAAAACAAAATAACAATTTACACTGATCATGTTCATAAGTTTACACCCGCTGACTCTTAATGTATCATACTGCCTTCTTGAGCCTCAGTGAATGTTTGCAGCTCATGTAATGGTTGTGTACGAGTCCCTCAGTTGTCCTCAGTGTGAAAAGACGGATCTCTGTTGGAAAGGGGGTCAAATATTCAGAAGATTCTGGAAAAGCAAATAATGTGCAGGACCTGGAGGATTTTTCTGAAGAACAGTGGGTGGTTTAACTGCTCAGGACAAACAAGGGACTCATGAACAACTCTCACAAAACATAGCAACAGTTGTTGATCATCCAGGTGACAAGACAAAAATGGCATTTGGTCCTTAACTAAATGAAACTAGCCCAATTTTGTGTAAAAACCATGACGACGGCATCCCTTTTGGTGTGACACAGCTCTCTGTAGCTCAAACTTGTTTTTGAATCCTGCGTTCTTCACTAGCATCTCATATCCTACTATATAATGCAGTCTGCTGAATGTATTGTAAGATATGCAGATATACTGAACTGAACGATGTAATATGCCGTATCATTAGACCCCTAATACTTATAAAGAAACTGAATAAATATGCTAAAAATATGACATCCAAACACCTCCCCCTACACACAGCCCCAAACAGACACGCACACACACACACAGTGTTTCTTTCATGTAGGGAATTAGCACTTCAGTCTCACAACATGAAACAGCATGAAATCTATTTGAAGTATACCAGGACGTTACTCACATAAAATACACACACATGCTCGCTAAACCCGTTTCAGTGTGTTTGTGTGTGTTGTGTTTTTTTCTGCTTATAAATGTGGGAGCAAGATGTGTGTGTGTGTGTGTGTGTGTGTGTGTGTGTGTGTGTGTGTGTGTGTGTGTGTGGACTCTGTTTCATACACATTTTTGTGCACTTCTCTCTCTCTCTCTCTCTCTCTCTCATCACACACCTGCCATGTTGAATTGCTCATGACCTCAAACAAGCTTGTGTGATACACTGTTCTCTACAGTCCCCTCCAAAAGTACTGGAACAGCTAGGCCTATTATGTTGTTTTCGCCCTACACTGAAGACATTTGGGTTTGAGATCAAAAGATGAATACGAGACGACAGATCAGCATTTCAGCTTTCGTTTCCTGATATTTACATCTAGATGTGTTCGACAACTTCGAACATGGCACGTTTGGTCTGAACCCTCCCACTTTTTTAAATGATCAAAACAATTGGAACATGTGACTGAGAGGTGTTTCTTGCTGCCCACGTGTGCCCTGTTAAAGTTACTGTTTAAAGAATGACTAGCTCTGAATGTCTGCTCTGGGTTTCACCTGTGAAAAGACAACAACATGAAGATCAGAGAGCTTTCTATGGGCGAAAAGAAAGACATTCTGAAGATGACAAAAGAGGGATAAATCTCTCAGAGCCGTTGCACAAGACGATTAACAACGATAGACGATTCAATGATTTGGATTGTCCTGAAACAGTAAAATGATGTTTTATAACATTATGTGCAAGTGGGATTACATGATCTTTACAATGCCATCGTCTTTTGAGCTGACTGTGTTATATAAGCTTTTAAATGTATGTAATATTTTCATTCAATTTTATTCGTATAGCGCTTTTAACAGTACACACGGTCACTTCACTTTTTTTGTTTTCTGCACAATACCCGTGTAGCTTCAGCAAAAAGCTTCAACACCCATATCATCATCATATCATATCATTATTTTAACCACAGTCATATGAGGTATTGGATAACTTGAATGACATCATT
Source organism: Ictalurus punctatus (assembly GCF_001660625.3). Lineage (NCBI taxonomy): Eukaryota > Metazoa > Chordata > Actinopteri > Siluriformes > Ictaluridae > Ictalurus > Ictalurus punctatus. The sequence goes on from NC_030435.2 coordinate 5,123,057, forward strand.
CATTAACACTGAATCCCCTACAGGAACTCAGGACACTCGCCGCACACACCATCACATCTTGGGTTTGGCTAGAGAGCTCATTTGCATATGGCCGAGCTCTCATTTGCATATCACACATCTGGCCTTGCACATGCTGCAGTGATTACTTTCATTTACATATTTATATATTAGGAATGCCATTTAACACGAAATTACTATGGCTATTCCCAGACAAGTGAGCACACAATAACACACACACACACACACACACACACGGCGAGACTGCATGGTGAGAGATGCCTGGCGTCCGCCCCCCCCATAATTCAGGCTGACTTCATACTGCAACCTTTATGAGTCAGAGTGTGATCAAGAAATGATCGTTACCGAAACACCACACACACACACACACACACACACAGAACCATGTATTAGATATTTATATTTGTGATGTACTTCCACTGACTTGTTCATCACTGCAAGTACGTAACGCTCCACCTACACATAACCTGACAGAACCACAGGAAATTGTTTGCTTTTTTTTTAAAACAAATTTTGCACATAAAAGCTGGACGTTGTGTCCAGCCGAACCACACAGTGCTGACACTGTTTATATTTCTATTGTTGTGGGGACGAGATGACACACACACACACATACACACACGGACAACGCTTCACCGATTTGTTTTCATGTTTCAACTAAAGAGAGACGGCTTCGGCTGCCATGGCAACACCAGCAAAACCTCTGATCTGTTTCTCCACAGTGAGGTTTTCTTACTCTAAACTAATTGGGCAGTGCACACCCAGCAGGACGTCACCCACCACACACACATACACACGACTCGTAGCAGGTTCAGCGTGCCCTCATGGGAGCGACGGATCTCTAAACTAGACAGGAGACAATAAATCAGCGGTAAAGAGGCGTGTGTGTGTGTTAAAGATTCACGTGACTGTAAGTAAGCTTGAGAAACTGTAACTCAAGATGATGATGATCAAGGTTAGTGAAGGTCGTTGCACATGGTATGTCTTTTTTTTTAGTACAGAAACACACAACAAGCATACACACATGTACCACACCCTGCTGGCACAAGCACAAGGGAATCGATCAAAGCGCTTTCTGCTCTGCTCCATTTCTCTCCCTCCCTCCCTCACACCCTCACTCTTCCTTTCAGCCAGAGGTTGTTGCTGATGGCGGGGAGGTGACAGCTGAAATATGGTCCTTCAGGTCCAGACACAAGACACACCGACACACACACCCACCCACACACACACAGCTGGAGTCGCAGGAGGAGATTATCCAACACTATATTTGGGTAAATAATTTAGGCCAAGAGGATAATTATTATTTTGTGTTTCTGTGTAACTCCGAGAGAGGGAGGGAGTCAGAGAGAGTGAGAGAAAGAGAGAGAGAGATACAAGGAGAGAGAAACAGCAAGAGAGAGTGAGAGAGAGAAGGCTATTATAAAAGATGAGTGTCTGACAGCAGCAGAATGTTTTCAGGATGAGTCCCCGGTTACCAGCCCCTCCTCAGTGAAGCCAGAGATTGTGTGTGTGCGCGCGCACGCCTGTGTGTGTGCGCGAGTGTGTGTGTGCGTGGTGACAGGAGCAGGCCGGCACCAGTCGTTGCTCGACCACAAACAGTGTACTGCGTGCTGCAGGTTGCCTGGATACGAGTCTAATTGAGCGGCCCCAAGAGAGCAAAAGACATCTCTCTCTCAATAATTCTCTGTCCACCATCTCCCACACCCCATCTCTCTCTCTCTCTCTCTCTCTCTCTCTCTCTCTCTCTCTCTCTCTCTCTGTATTTCTCTAATAGAGTCCCCCTTTTATCCCGCATTGAAAATTCTCTCTCTCACTCTCTCCATGTCTGCCTCTGTCAATGCCCAATAAAAAAAAAAAACCATACTATTGGTGTTCTGCGCTCGACCTTCATTTCATTGTGTTTACAACAAATATAATATGCACTATAGCATTTTGTGTCGCTGTTTTTGTATGCTGATTTTTTTTACATTTATTTTATTAGCATAAGCCAAGAGGATTATTATTTTGCTGGAAAAAAAAACAACAAAAAAAAACAACATGATTAGATGCTAATGACCCTGAAACCACAATTCTCCAATTTGTTGACAATAACACTTTTCCCAGCGGATTTCCTTAAATCACATTCATTCTTAATTTTACGTTTTGGTGTAAAACGCTGTTCTGAACCACGGAGCGTCATCATGATCATTTAAAAGTAGGAAATGTAAAAATAAGTACTTTCGCTAAAAGCATGCACAGTTTGACTTCTCTATAGTACAATACATCAACATAGCGTTAGTCTAATTACGTTAAAAAAATAATAATTTGAACAAGCTTATAAATGATAAAAGAATTGAATATTAAAAATGAAAGAAAAATATATATATATAAAAAAAATATTATTATTTTTTTAAAATCACTTTTGATACTTCGTGCATTAGGATTAGGAGCTTGATTAGGAGCTTGGAGGGAGCGGTGCCCTTTTGTTGCTATGACAACAACTTGAACAACTGTAATTATTTATGAGGAAGTAAGAAAAAAAAAAGAACAGTGTGTGGGGGGTTGTTGAAAATTATTGCTGAAACAAATGAATGAAGTGGAAATGGTCAGAGGGGGAAATAAGACAAAATTTAAATAATTTTAAATAATAATAAAATGACAATAACTGTCATTACTGATTAAAAACTGTTCTGAAAGTGAAACCTGTGTGTTAGGAAGCTCCCATGTTATGGTTCAGCTCTTAAACTAGGAGGAATGTGGACCAGCTCTTATAAAAGATCTTAAAAGAGTAAATAAGAGGTATAATCTCTCTCTCTCTCTCTCTCTCTCTCTCTCTCCTCACGCATGGCTTTGAACTCTGCCTCTCACCCTTCTGAGTTTGAACCCTTCTGGGATTTTTAATCTTCTCTCACTCTATCTCTCCATCTGTATCCGTCTCTTCATCCTGTCCTCATCCTGTCTACGTGGCTGTTGAAGCTAAACACTTGTTTAGTCCAGTCCTGTCCCATAATCACTCCTCTTTTCACGTTGTCCACGGCTTGTCACTGCTATTTCCTGAGTTCTGTGTAATCACTGCGTAAGATCATGTTACGCGACATGCAGACATGTCCAGGGATTACGGTGAGCTACTAAGACAGGAATAAATGAGACATCACCGATGTGGGTGTTGGACAGAGCGTAGGTTGGGGCGCGTATTTGGAGCACAGCCACTGTAGAAGACTAACCAATGCTGCTAATGGGGGAACCTAGCCAGGAATAAGTCAAGAGTGAGGGAGAGAACACGCAATAGAGGACGGAAGAATAAGAGACAACATTTATTGGTATGTATATGAATATTAATTAGCCTATATGTTTAAACTCTGAACATGTGCAGCAGCGTACACACTCTGTGTGTTCTTACTGAATAAACCACAGACGTGAAACCTGTAGAAAATCACAAGATCATCTGTATCATAAGTGTGTTAAAACGTCAGATTTATTTCAGAGTCACGTTCATTTGTTCTGGATATAAGACTGATTCTACATTTTTAAGGTGACATAGGATCCACATTAATATCAGCCATCATGATCTCATCTTCATGTGGTTAGGTGAGGGCTTATGAATTTTCTGCGACCACCAAGCCTTCACCACCCTACGTACACTATATATGCTCACGACATAACAATCTAAAAGGTGTTATACTGTATATCTTTCCTATACTATACTGAAAATGTACGTAATATAGCTTTTAGAAGACCTACTTTCATCCGTTATATATTTTATTGGAAAACTGATGCAACAGTAAACATATCTATTTATATGAAAGTCTATATGAATAGTTATACAGAAGCCCTTCACTACATTAAAGAGCAAAACATTCGGATGCAGCTTTTGATAGTATTTAAACAGAGGAATTGTTCTGACATCCCTAGACAGAGAGAGAGAGAGATAGAGAGAGAGAGAGAGAGAGAGACACAGAGAGAAAGAGAGAGAGAGAGAGACACAGAGAGAGAGAGAGAGACACAGAGAGAGAGAGAGAGAGAGAGAGACACAGAGAGAGAGAGAGAGAGAGAGAGAGAGAGAGAGAGAGAGAGAGAGAGAGAGAGAGAGAGAGAGAGAATGATGCTGTTAGTGTTGGCTAAATAACACCTGTTTTGTCATTGAGTAAAGTGGGACACTTCTGGTGCTGTTCAGACTCAGAGATGCCATTCCCCACCCACCCACCCACCCACCCACCCACCCACCCACCCACACACACACACACACACACACACACACACACACACACACACACACACACACACACACACACACACACACACACACACACACACACACACACACACACACACCAATCTGTGCTGTGTACTCAAATGAAAAGCACACTCATTACACACACTCACAGCCCTTATGACAGTCAAGTACATCATTACATTCTGAAAGAACATGCATAATAATATGACTAAAAACCATTTACCTACATTCCTACATTCCACACACACACACACACACACACACACACACACAGGCTTATTCCTTAGCAACCAAGCCCACTCGAACAAATACACAACTGACAGTCTTCATATTTTACCCTTCTCATCATCCCACACTGAAACACACCGGTGCGTACGGTCTCACTGCAGTGCACTCCGCTTTAATAAACATCCCTAGTGAATGCCCCGGAGCAGCACGTCACGATACATACCTCTAACACAAACACACACTCACTTCAGACCTCCCTCATCTCCTCCACCTCTCCCACATCAGCAGCTCTGTCCCTCTAACCGTCATCCTTATTAACTACTAACACCAAAACCTGAACGATCTATCACTTTAAGGCCTCATCGGAAGTTTTTAATAACTGGTATTGATAATATTACGTGTCAGACCTGGTAGGCGCAGTTTTCCTGGTGCACCATCCTGCTCTCTCAGTGCATCCTAGAGACGAGTGGAGATTACGGAGGAGGGGGAACGTGGAGCCGATCTTCTGAAAACAGGAGGTGGAAACGGAGAGAGGGAGAGAATGACGCGCTATCAGATGTTCAAAGTAAATCTGCTGGTACTGGTATTCAGAGTAATGCTCCTAATGCGAGAGAGTGGCTACCTCTCTCTCTATCTGAAGGAGGGATCAGATCCGAGCTCCACAGAGGAGAAGGGAACGAGGGAGGGGTGCTGGGAAGAGAGAGAGAGCTAGTGGAGGGGGAGGGGTTACAGTGCTCGTCTATCTCTCTCTCACGCTCTCTCTCTCTCTGGCAGGCAAAAGGAAGGAAGGAGTCCGTCCGATATACTCCTCACTGACCCTCTGCACCAATAGTGGAGCAGCACAGGCGCAGAGGGAGGGCAGAATAAAGGACAGGGCAGGGCATGAGGGGAAAACAGGGAGGAGTGACCTTGTGTCACTGAAAGGGGATGTAAATGTCCCACGGAGGGGGAAAGAAGACAGGATAAAAGGAAAGAAAGTGTGGGAGGAGAGGGAGCTGAAAGAAAAGGGCTTTCGGCACAAAAGAGCAGCAAAAGAATTCGCCCGGCCTGGAGCTGGGGCGCGTCGGAATTTAAATTCCCCGGCTTTACTGAGGTAAAGTTTCTCCGCCAAAACTCTTGAGATTCGAGCAGAAATGACAAACATGGTGTGTGTTGTGCAGACACACCAACTCCACTCATCCTCAACTTCGACATTAGCCACAAAGAAAAAATATTCACCAGACTGCATTACAGGATATACGACATGCTAACAGTACAGAGCGGTAGTGTGCTGAATTATGTTAAAGGGATAGTTCACCCCAAAATTTAAATTCTGTCATCAGTTACTCACCCCCATGTCGTCCCGAACCCATAAGACTTTCCTTCATCTTCGGAACACAAATGAAGACATTTTTAATGAAACCCGAGAGATCTCTATCTCTCCATTTACAGCCCAGTAACCAAAACTTTCAAGCTCCAAAAAGTTCATAAAGGCATCGTAAAGTAATCCATGTGACTCCAGTGGTTTAATCCCAATTTTATGAAGTGATACGAATGCTTTGTGTGCACAAAAAAAACCCCCAAAAAAACACAAACTCGTCTTTATTCACAAAAAAGTATGTTCACTTCCGCATAGATCTCCGAACGCGTTCACGCGTTTTTTTGTGCACACAGAGCATTCGTATCGCTTCATAAAATTGGGATTAAACCACTGGAGTCACATGGATTACTTTTACGATGCCTTTATGAACTTTTTGGAGCTTGAAAGTTTTGGTTTTGGTTAAACGGAGGCACAGAGATCTGCCAAGTTTCATTAAAAATGTCCTCTGTGTTCCAAAGATGAATGAAAGTCTTATGGGTTTGGAACGACATGAGAGAATTTATTTTTAAATTTATTTTTAAATTAAATTTGTGTACCCTGGATTCTGGGTGAGAAAATGATCTAAAAGGTGCTTAGAGGATGTAAAAAAAGGTTGGGGGTTGTGAAATAAGAGAGTTATTATAATCTATAGATGCATGTGTAGTTGTGTACTTGTGTCAGGCTTTAATTCATGACTATAGCACTATATGCAAATAGGTAATGCGAGTGGTTTTGATAGCCAAACACCCAGGATCACTCATTCATTGGGCACACACACCATCCAGAGTGCATTGGGGCTCTGTGTTACATGATGTGTGCTTTAAATTAAATGACTTTTCATTACAACTCTAAATCACAGTGTAGGGTGCTACTGTAGTGATGCATGTGTACTTATGCAATGTGTGTGTGTGTGTGTGTGTGTGTGTGTGTGTGTGTGTGTGTGCGCGCAAGAGCATTAATCCCTTTCTCTTTCTGAAGCCCAGTACAGACAGGAGGGAGTCTAATCCGTTCATGCCATCTGGCCTTCACTAAAGCAAAGCAAAATTAAGCCAAACTAACCAGATTAACCCTCTTCTCTCTTCCTTCCTCTCTCTCTCTCTCTCTCTCTCTCTCTCTCCCCCCACTGGTGCAAGATTTTTTTTTTTAAGCTACAACCCCCCCCTCCCTCCCCTCCTATTTTTTTTTTTACATGCTTTATCACTCAAGGAGGACAAAGCCCACTCGAGCCATATTACATTTATCATCATTATTTAGTCCCAGTGTGCTTGGAGAACACAGAGCTTTTGACAGTGCCATGTGACAGCGCATATGTCCCATTGGCACACGGTGTAAAGGAGAGAGCCTACTGTTCTTCCCTGCTCATGAGGACTCATTAATCACACCGGGTACAGAAACAACACGTCGCTGCTGGGGTTCAAGACCTGGATTACGTCTGTTTGGTACATTGTCTTAAGTTGGATATTAATTTAAAGCAGGTCAAGCGACAAGTGAGGTAATAAAATATATTTATTAACTATATGTGTGCAACAATTACTGGCACCCATATGAAATCATATGAGAAAAAAATTTATTTGATGTATATTCCCACATTTTTTTGTACACCTAGGTGACTAGGAACCGGAAATGGTTCAACCATGGCTTCCTGTTCAACAGGGGTATAAATATGAGGTAACACACAGGCTAAATTCCCTTAGTCATTCATAACAAAGGGTAAGACATAGGAATGTAGCTGTGATGTGCAGCAAAATGTTGTTGAGCTTCACAAAATGGGAAAGTGGTAATAAGAAAATAGCACAAGCATTGTAAACACCCATTTCCACCATCAGGGCAATAATTAAGAAGTTCCAGTCAACTGGAAATGTTATGAATCAACCTGGAAGAGGACGTGTGTCTATATCATCTCAACGTGATGTGAAGAGGACGGTTCGAGTGGCCAAAAAATCTCCAAGGATCACAGCTGGATAATTGCAGAAGTTAGTTGGGTCTTGGGGTCAGAAAGTCTCCAAAACTACAATCCAAAGTCACCTACATCACCACAAGTAGTTTGGAAGGGTTTCAAGAAAAAAGCCTCTACTCTCATCCAAAAACTCGAGCGTCTTCAGTTTGCCAGACACTACTGGAACTTCAAATGGGATCGGGTTCGATGGTCAGATGAACCCAAACAGAGCTTTTTGGCAATAAACACCAGAGGTGGTTTTGGTGCACACAGAGAGGTAGCCATATGGAAAAGTACCTCATGCCCATAGTTAAATATGGTGGTGGATCTTTCTGTTTTGGACTATGAAATATCCACAGATATTAAATGAAAACCTGACTGCCTCTGCCAGAAAGCTTAAAATGGGCCATGGTTGGATCTTCCAGCAGGACAATGATCCAAAACCTACATCATAATCAACCGACAACAAAATCATGGTCCTGCCATGGCCATCTCAGTCCCCTGACTTGAACCCCATAGAAAACCTGTGTGGTGAACTGAAGAGGAGAGTCCACAAGCGTGGACCTCGAAATGTGAAGGATCTGGAGAGATTCTGTATGGAGGAACGGTCTCAGATCACTTACCATGTATTCTCCACCCTCATCAGGCGTTATAGCAGAAGACTCAGAGCTGTTATCTTGGCAAAGGGAGATAGCACAAAATATTGACTAACAGAAATAAAAAAAAAAGGAGTCTTTTCAGTCATAGTTTTTTTCTAATTCAAATTTTGTTCAAAAATATATAGAGCATAGAAATGAATTGTGAAGCCAGTATCATAAATCACATCGACTCGTGGCCACAGTGTTTCCTTACGCCCCACTGCATAGGCTGTCTTTTTAACCGAGACAAGCTGTGATTACGATATGATAATCACGTGAAATTTTATTTGCTGGAAGATGGTTGAACTTTTCCTGTTATTCAATTAAACCACTTCAACAATTTCAACAGAAGCATAAAAACCCCTGTCACTGCTCAAAGGATGCTTGTGCTGCATTGTGTTAGAGTTTTGGCTCCTGAACTATAAACCATGAGGCAGACAGCAACGACGGTCATTAATCCCTGTTACACAAGCCTTCAGTTTCTCCACCACCAGCCGGTGCAGATTTAAATGAACTGGAAGGAGACAGATCACGCTTTGATTGTCCTGCCTCAGTGAAAATCTTATATGACTTACAGTTTTCCATTCTGTATAATGTATAGCCAGAATATTCTGTTTCCTCTACTTGCCGGTATAACGTATTTTATACGTTATATACATCAACACCATCAGTAGCTGGATCGGATACAGTGCTGGCATCCTCCCAAAGTAGAGTTTGCGTGTGTGTGAGTGTGTGTGGGAGGGTGGCGGGGGTTATTTTTGAATGTCCAGTAACCCCCATACCCACACAATCTTACACATCAAAAATGTTGAGTAACTCAAAAAGCCCTGTAAGCATCAGAGTGGTGTCTATTACATAGACAAACATATGGAACAGTCGAATCCCAACATTACAACAAAACCTATAAATACCACAACTCCATAAAAGACTGGAACGCTCACTAATGATGTAAAAACAGCTTTGAAATACGTGTGGCTGTCTGAGGAAACCCCGCTGGATGGTGCTGTGGCTTAATTCATGCAAACAGACACAAAATTGTTTTTTTTTTTTTTTTTTTTTGGGCAAAAATTGTTTTTTCTGCCTATAACATCTCTACGATAAGAAACCATAATTATATTTCACCGAATGATGTGGGAATGTTTTTATTTGCTTCCTGGTCTTTCTACAAGATCATGTAGCAAGTGGTGGTTAAAAAACAAACAAACAATCAAACAAAAAAAATAACACGTCTGGGTTACACTGTAACCCTGTTCCCTGAGAAGGGGTATCACATATCCCATTTTTTGCTACATATCTAGTATCAAAAAGTTTCCCAGACCGCTACAAATATACGTCCATAGCATTAAGACGCAAGTTCATATACAGTGTGTACCGTATGTAAAGTAGACGTATGTATGTGCACTCACTGTGTTTCTTAATGTTCTGACAAAAGACATAATAAGACTCCATCAAGAGCTGACTCAAATAGCTGAGGACATTCAGTCATTTAAATATCCTCCTGTACATGACGGAAAATAGGTTTGGCCTGGATACTTGTTATAGAGTTTAAATCCTAAAGAAGTGACGTGTACAGTGTGACAGCGCTAAAGCTCATGTCTCGGGGCAGATGTGTAAAGCACACCAATATTTTCACAGTGCGTTGAAGCTGATGCTCACCTTGAAAAGAAAAAAAAAAAAAAACACACCTATTTTCGGGAGGTGTGTTATGAAAATTGTCTTCCTCCGTACGAGAGCGCTGAATTGAAAGTCTTTACTCTCCCTCTCTTTCGCTTTTTGTCAGAGCTCTGCAGAATATTAATGTGGCTCGAACCCATGGGAGGACTTTGATGTGAGAGTGGAGCTTTGATTCTCCTTCTCCTGCTTTAACTCTCTCTCTCTCTCACTCTCTCTCTCTCTCTCTCGTATTTAAACCCTGCTAGCTTCAATCTTTCGCTCACAGTGTGAACTGTAACTAATATCTGGTTATCACCATACCAGATTCCAGTTGGTATTTTTTGGGTTGTTTTTTTTCCAGGAGAATGAGCTGGCCTCCTGCAGCCCGAGCCTCAGACACGGTCACACTCCACTTTCTCTAGCTAATATTCAGACTCATTCCTAAGCTCTAGAATACCTTTCTCGAAAATATTAAGCAAATGTAAGACCTACAGGTTTCCAGGTTCTCCCCTAGAAGTAGTTCATGCGTATCTTTATTTTGTTTTTGTTTCGTTTTAAATGATGGTTCACACGATGGAATTATGGCAATTGCATTAATGACCGTATTTCATGATTCATTATTAGTATTTTATCATATATACGTCCAATTATCACACAAATACGTTTAACGTTTATTTTGTATTTCCCATTTAAATTGCCTTGTTCCAGGAAGCGATCACACTGGTTTAACGTCACATCCCAAAAACAATTCAGACAATCCTGAAACTCCTCCGACCCGAACCCGACCTTACAGCAACTCCTCTTTCTCTCTGCTTATTTTCTTTGTTGATATTGTGGTGTGACGTTAAGTGTCATAAGGGCGTTCGAAAGCTTTTTGCTGCATTGTCACCTTTGTCGGGCGGAACAGAACCTCTGCTTCTGCTCCGAGCGAGTGATGTAAGGCTGATGCATGCGTTGCAATGTGATAGTGATGATATCATCACTGTGTAATGAGAGAATACTCCATCACAGATTTTGCGTTATGTTGAATCAACTTAAACCAGATCCTCTTTTTTTTTTTTTTTGTGCCTTGCAGGTATTTTATGTCTGGCAGCATCCCAATAAAGCACAGAGACTGAGATACACATCCTGAAACTGTTCAATACAACTTCATATTAAAAAGAGATAATCATTAAACTGTAGATCAGTGACTTAAGAATTGACTAATAACAAAATACCACTTTTGAATAATTGAACACAGAGCATACAGGAGCGCACACAGAGACTGTATCTGTTCGGTATATTGCAATTCGTGCACTTGCTTTAACACACTTTTAGTCTTTCCCAATGTCTTGGATTTTAAAATGCATATTTTTTCACTTACAGTCTGTTAAAGTAAAGCAGAAGAGAAAAGAAGGTATTAAGTAGAGACTTTATCAATGTAGTGATATTACACACACAGACTCACACAATGAAGTTTAATGTTGTTATCATAGTCCATAGTCTCCTTATTATCGTCTCACCTCTTTACTCTTTACTTACACTCTCTGTCTCTGTCTCTGTGTCTCTCTCTCTCTCTCACGGCCTGTTTTATCCCGAGATTCAAAGTTGTGGGCAGTTGGGGAGGTTTCATGCTCTGTAGGTTCAGGGTTTTTAAGTCTTAATCTTTCTTAAAAAAAAAGAGCAGGATGTGAAATAGTCACTTTTTTTTCTACTTTGGGTTTTCGTGTCGACTTATATATGTATGTGTATGTGTATATATATATATATATATATATGTATGTGTATGTGTATGTATATGTATATATATGTGTATGTATGTGTATGTATGTGTATGTATATGTATGTATGTGTGTATGTATATATATATATATATATATATATATATATATATATATATATATATATATATTCTTTACTATTTTTATTACTATTAATATATATATATATATATTTTGCTTTCTCTCTTTACATTTTTAAAATTTATTATTAATTTATTTATTTTATTTTTTTGTATCAATGAATTTTTTTCTTGTCATTATCTTACCATGTCTCGATTTTTGGAGGATTTCCAAATGACTGAATAAAAAGGACATTTTAAAGTCAAGTCTCTCTCTCTCTCTCTCTCTCTCTCTCTCTCTCTCTCTCAGCAGGAGCGGGTCCGCTTTTAGAACGCTGACATTTAGAGAACTGACATCAGCTTCAGTGTGAACAGAGAAAGGAAGTAGGGAAACATCGATCCAAGACTGTGTATCAATATCAAGATCCATTCTGTCCTTAAACACTAGAACACAACATCCAGTTTGATTTGATTTGACAAATTTTCTGATCCAATCCACTACTGGAATTAAAGCCAAGAACTGGCGTGATGTTGACTGACACGACGTAGATAGTAAACATAAACACAGGACACAGGCTGTCCAGCACCGGGCCTGTGAGGGTTCACGTCACGCTGTATAAGACTCAGAGAAAAGGTACTACTGTGACAATTTACTGTTACTGTGAGGAGAGGAGAGAAGAAGGTAACAGAGTAGTAAAGAGAAGAAAACTCAAGAGAAGAGACAAGGAGAGATGAGAACAGACACACACCCACTTGTGCGCGTACGCATGCACCCACATACATACATACACACACACACACACGCACACAATAATTAAGGGTTACATGTTCTTTCTTCAGTAAACATTGTGAAGGAGACAGATGAAGATCTTGGCAGGAGCTGGACCTCTGCCAAGTAGAGAGAGTGTGTGTGTGTGTGTGAGAGAGAGAGGTAGTAATGTAGTAGAGACATGTCCAGCTTTGCACTTGTATGACAGCAGGATCTCTCTCTCTCTCTCTCTCTCTCTCTCTCTCTCTCTCTCTCTCTGATCACAGACGTATATTTTAATGAGTGGAGACACGGCTGCAGCAGACACCTCTGTTCTCTCTCCTCTAAACCCACATACACTTACACACCATATTTACATTCCTCATGTCAATGAGACAACTCCTTCCATTCACACGCACACACACCTCCTCTCTCTCACACACACACACACACACCTTCTATCTCTCTCTCACACACACCTCCTCTCTCTCACTCACACCCCCACACACACACACCTCCTCTCTCTTACACACACACACACACACACACACACCTTCTCACTCACACCCCCACACACACCCCCACACCTTCTCTCTTACACACACACACACACACACACACACCCCCTTTCTCTCACACACATACCCCCACACCTTCTCTCTCTCTCACACACACAGCTTCTCTCTCTCTCTCCCATACACACGCACACACACACACCTTCTCTCTCTCCCCCACACATCTTCTCTCTATCTCTCTCTCACACACACACACACACACACACACACACACACACACACACACACACACACGTGTGTATACGTGTGTGTGTGTTTTAGGCACAGGCCTTATGCACAGACCCTGCTATTCAGCACAGTGGTTCCACCCAAACAGGAGCCTGGGGCTCACTGTTCGCCTTGCTACACAAACACACACACACACACACACACACACACACACACACACACACACACACACACACACACACACACCGCCTCAGTGTCAAAACTACCTCAATTTGTTCTGGCAGGACAAAATAATGCATTATTTGAATGATTTTCTGTCCTTCCCTCGTTCTCTATTCCCGGTGACGGTGGGCTTTAACCTGCTTTATAACTCTGTCATGAAACCCAATCCCCCCCCCCCCCCCCCCTTTCTCCATTCCCTCTTACAAAGTGTTTATTTAAAGAGGGGGTAGAAATGTGGCTCCTACTGATTGCTAGCCACACTGGGACTGGAGAAGCATAACAACTGCAGGAACTGGCGAATTAGACTTGGAGGGCTTTTCTAACCTGACACTGGAAGCCAATCAGAAGGCTTAGCACAGGGTCAAAAGGTCAGACAGCTTAAGGCTGGGGTAATAGGTGTCACTATTGAATGGCTGTGAAGGAAAAATCAACACAGGGATTTTTTGTTATCCACTGCACAAATCACTAAAACCTCTCAAACCCTGAAAACTGGAACTGGGCTTTTTTTCCAGTACATAAGCGTTCAGCTGTGTGGTTTTTTGGTACCTGCTGAGGTTTTGTGCCAACAGGAAGTAATGGTAATGAAAGTAATGGATGCTTTTATCCAAAGTTCTCTGGCAGTCCTGGGACTTGAACTCATCCTCTGATAACTATCTTAGACATTACATTTCACCCTTTTACAAACAAATGCATTTAGTTCTGATGACTGAAGCTAGAGATTTTGACCAGATTGCCAAAATTCATTTGAATTTGTCGAAAATCTTTTAACGTAGGCACATCATTTGACGCTTGAGTAAGCCCAAACAACTCTGGGTAGTGGACTCAGACTTGTAGATCTTGCCTCATTGTATGACACAGTAATTTTGTGTAAAGTTGGAACTCATGCCTTTATAATGACTCTTACCCTTGCTTTAGTGGATAATCTCTGATAATACTGTAGATTTGGACCTAAGGTACTTAATGGGACTGAGGTAGAGTAGATCTCTAGCTTCAAGTTTGGGTGTCCACATCTCCGGTGACCTTTCCTGGAACCTCAACACCTGTATTTTCTGAGGAGACCGAAGAAAGCTCACCTTGCGCCTCAGATCATGGTGAACTCATATGTTCTAAACTACCTCCGAATGGGCCACCATGCATCTCCATTCAGCCCGTGTCCTGTCAGCTAAATGTAGCCTAATGTCACTAATAATTATTCACAGGTTCATGCTTTTAATAAATCTTTTTGGCCTGCCACCATATCAGTGAATTTAAACTAATGCTTGTATTCAGAGTATAAGGGGTGTGTGTGTGTGTGTTTAGGAGTGCACCTTAGCATTGTAGCCTCCACTGTTTTATTGGTCATTGTCAAACAGTGTTTATAATTAAAATACCCCCTCCCCCTCTCTCTTTTTGCCAGTATCAGCCAGAGGAGGATGTCCTCCTGGAGAGTTTTTAATTTTATTTGTATACCACACCGTGGTATCGACTTTGGTATCGAGTATCGTGTACTTTTGGTGGTATCGGTACCGACTACTACATTTTTGGTATCGTGACATCTCTCGTATATATATGCATATGTATAATTGTATATATTTAATATTGTGTTTTAGTGTTTTGTGAATTGTATTTGCATGTTGTATTTGTGAAGTAACCTTGGGTGTCGTGAAAGGTGCTTTAAAAAAAAAAAAAAAAATTTTATTATTAATAACAAAATATTAGCATTAGACACCATTCGGTATTGAATATTACTGCTATTATTTGTAATTATTTGCAAGTCCTTGCACTTTACTGCAATTTTCTGTAAATTACGATAATTATTTATTTCAGATAATCATTTGCACATCATTGCTATTTGCACACCTGCATTTACTGTAATCCACTGCATGCATCATACTGTTTACCTCTACCTGCACACTGTTATCTTAACTTATTGCACCATAATTCATTTCCTTTAACTCAGTTGCCATTTGCATTACTGGTGTGCACCATTCGGTTTACCTTTAACTGTACACTGTTATCTTAACTTATTGCATCATAACCTTATTTACTTCATTTAACTTATTTGCACTACTGATTGGATGCTAACTGTATTTCATTGTCTCTGTACTCTGACAATGACAATAAAGTTGAACCTAACCTAACCCCAAGGACTGCTGCTGGAATCATAAACACTATTCTGGGCACAACATCCTTTCTACACACCTAGTGCTGTTTGTCTTTACTCTTCTACACCTGTAAACTGTAATGATTTATAATCCTGCTATCTATGTCACCCGGAAGAAGATGGATTCCCTTTTGAGTCTCAAGGTTTCTTATCGTCTCAGTGAGTTTTTCCTCACCATTGACTACGTTTACATGGACAGCAGTGATCTAATTATTGACCTTATTCTGAATAAGACAATATTGTGATTAAGGTGTTTACGAGTCGCTTTTAGAATACTCCTTTCATGTTCCTGTTTTACATGTTATAGAACATAGATCGATTAACGTCATACGTCATTACGTCCCTACGTCACGCCGTCCGACGTTCCCTCCAGAATTTCACGTATCAACATACAGTTGGCCTTCGTTATGGAACCGTATACAGTTTTGGGTGTTTAATTTTTAATTTTACGAAAGCTTCAAGTGCGGTTAATTATTTGTCATGTTATACGTGCTAATAGACGACTGCTTGAAGCCGTGGGCTGTGACGCAACCCGCGTACTTACCTACTGTATAGTAGCCGAGATACATGTATTTCACCTGCTATATACCGTAGTAGGTAAGTACGCGGTTTCGGACACAGCCGTGCTCTCTTGTTTGACGTGAAACGGTTGAGCACTGTCGTGTGTGTACGCGTCCTGTCGCAAAATGCGGTGAAAATTCCCACACGATGTCAATAGTGTGATTAAGGTGTGTACATGTCTGTAATACACGTCGATAATGCGACTAAAACAGGAAATACTCCACACGTCTTAATTCCATTTGAGTTTACTTCGAGTATGACTTTAATCGGATTAAAGTAATAAAAAATTGCTGTTTACATGCTAGTTTCTTAATCAGAGTATCGTCTTAATCGGGTTAGTATCGTATTATTGTTGTCCATGTAAACGTACACATGATCATTAGAGATCTACTGGATTTTTTTTAAACAAATAAAATTGAATTGAATAATTTTACAGTGTAAATCATTGTGCAAAAAACGGTATTTAAACAACTATGGTTTTGTGTGTGTGTGTGTGTGTGTGTATTACTGTTAAACTTATTAATAATTCAAAATGAATCTTATCACTGAGTGAAGCAATATGCTTTCTGGTTGAGGCATGTGTGTGTTTCGGTGTGTGTTTGATGACTCGCTTTGACAGCGAGTCGAGGTGATTCAAAGTTTGCACACCAGATGAAACATGTCGCTGCAGGGTGTGTTTTTCTAATGTGTTCCTAAAGGCCGATTTATACTTCTGCGTGCGCGTCTCTGACACACACCGCTCACCTTCATGGCATCACCAACACGGGACGTACTGTCTCTCTCAGGGCCAGCTGTGCCACTTGCTGTCCTGATGAAGGACTTTTCAGCGGTTATATACTGAGAGATGGCAGGCTACCCTACATCTGGACTTTCTGATACGTACCTGAGTACACCGTGAACACTGTCTAACACGTCGAGGTCTTGGATGTTTGCATGCTGAGCACTTTTTTTACGTCCCTCCATCACTACGTGCGCATTTGAACACTTTAGAGGAAGTATATTTCGTCAGAACCGTGTATTGTACTTCCTGTTTACTGCGGTGTAGTACTCACATTGTACATATACATTGTCTTGTCCCGTTATGTACGCACCAATAACCAAACCTAAGAAAATTCTTTGTACAAATATGAGGACTTGGCCAGTAAATCTGGATTCCCAGAAAAGAGATCAATGACATCTACACTGAGCAATCATCTGAAATAGTATATGCATGTCAATAACTTGTAATGAGATCTTCCATTTTACTGTTCATGATTGGAAAGCTTCCAATCAACAAAGTCTTGGTATTGGGTGGAGCTTTGGTAAGACCTGGCAAGCATTGCGGAGCAACAACAGACATTATATTGATCTAATGTATGGACACGCATTAGATAGTATCGATGAGAACAATCATTATTTTCTTTTCCTTACAGTTTTAAACACAAGATGCATTTACATTTTGATAACAGCAGGTTGTTCCTATGTGTGCGAGTCAAAGATTGCTCCATATAACACACGAGGTGTACTTTGATATCATGGCCTGCCACCTAAACGCCCAGGTGATCTTTTCTGCATTCGTCACACTCTCAGACATGATGCAACTACACGAAGCATTAAAACACACACACACACTTCCGAACACATAGTGTCTGCCAAGCCTAAATAAGCATGTGCGCTCTACTCTGTCATTAAGATTCCCTTTAAATGCAGGGTGTGAAAATGTACACCACCCTATGGAAAATCTGAAACACATAAGACCCTTTAACGGCGAGAAAACGGTCTCTAGTGTTGTGATAAATGAAGAGACTTGGAAAGGTCCTGCTTTCAAATACTTTCTTAATCAAATAATCTGATACTTGTGATGGTGAATTTGAATACTATTCACGCCTACTCTGAAGTATTCACTCGCAAAAGGCAACACATGTTTAGGATCTTCCACGCTCATGAACAAGCACCTGGACTTTGTTTAAAAAACAAAAAGAGAGAGAGAGAGAAAAAAACTGCCCTGTATTACAGCCTGAGCTCAGAAAACACAAGTGAACCCAACAAAAAGAAACTTTATAAAAGCATTTATTATTATTTCAAATATTAGTTAAACAGTGGCTAGTGATTAGTTACTAGATTGGTGTATGTAATCAGTGTGTCTATACTGCAAGTATGGGTTAAAGACAAAGTGTGTTTTTGTTGTGTTAGTACTAAATATCAGTATGCGTCATTTTGTTCCAATTCTGATTTTACATGCTTACAGAAATCTAATTTAGTACGTAATTAACTGCCAGCCCTAACACTAGATGTCCGCTGAATAAATGATGTCTGATTCGAGAAGAAGAGAGAAATGTATGATAATAGATGCTGCATGATTAATCGAAATGTCCCTGGATATAAACTGACTAGATTTTTCCCAGAATCAAAAGCAAAATGATTGTGCTGGAATCTACAGGTGAAGCAGTGCTGCTGGTCTGAAAAGTGTGTTGTGTGTTTCTGAGATGACCTCATTCCTGTACCTGTGTTAGGTTCCCCACTTGCTGCTTGGAGTCCACCGCTGATCTGACATGAGCACTCATTCAAACTGAAATCCAGATTCCACTCATGAACTGATCGAAGAACTCGAGTCCAGATTCCACACACTCACCACTCACGAGCCCATAAGGCTCCTAAACTACAGGTGAGACTATGAGCAGTGAATCACAGAGTTGAATGCAGAGTGCTCAGTACACATGCCTCTGTGTGTGTGTGTGTGTGTGTGTGTGTGTGTGTGTGTGTGTGGTGTGGAGCGTGCGAGGGCATGCTCATGCTCATGCTCTCACACACACACACACACACACACACACACACACACACACACACACACACACACACACGCACACACTCGTGTAGAATGAGAGCAGTCAGCTCTGAGGCTTTCAGGGTTGAACCGCACTGCAGGCACACCTTTAAATATTGCTGTGATGTAAAACTGATCTGGAGTCAGATTAGCTTTGTGTCTTTACATGGCTGTAAACAGCTGCAGGCTTATAACACTGATCCTGGATCAGCCTGTATGTGTGCTTAAGCTGAGCTTTTGTTTTTATAGACCCTAGGAAAGTTCCACCCTGTACCATTTCTCCAACACCACCACGGCATACGGCATACCTCTCTCTCTCTCTCTCTCTCTCTCTCTCTCTCTCTCTCTCTCTCTCGTGCCATGCCAGCATTCCCTCACAAAGTACTTTCTATTCTTGCTCCTTCTCGTTTCCTTGATTTTTCTATTTTCTTCATGCGTGCCCAAAAATAGTGGAAAACCCTTGCTTCACTAATTTCAGTACCGATTTATTTGATGAACTATATAAATATTAGGCTCGTTATTAAGATGTGATCATTCCCGAACTTTCAGCTAACAGAAGCCTATTTATTACTGAGGTTTGAATTAAAGTCGAACAGGCTAATAAATATAAAACTCACCAATAAACAAATAAACTTCTATTTGTGTGGGTTATGTTTTTCACCACTGTAGCAAAATGACTGCAAACCCCATGGCCATGCTTGACTTTGAAAACCACGGCGAGGAGTTCACACACGAAGGGTTTCAAAATAAGAAAACGCCAGCTGTTTTATTCTTACGGTAACATAAACAAGATATGTTGAACAGTGTTCCTTGCTCCCTGATGCTAATCTGCGAATCTAACCAACAGTATCTGCTGTGCGACGTGATATTTGTTGTTTTAACTTTAAAACAATGTGCACTGTGTTTAAAAGGTGTTTCTAGACCTTTAGCAACTTTAGAAAATACTGATTCACAACACTGCCACGCAACAGATGGCATTTTACAGAGGTTTCCATCCACCCATTATCTGAACCACTTACCCTACGCGGGGTAGCAGGGAGCCTGGAGCATATCCCAGGGAACTCGGGGCACAAGGCAGATTCACAGATTATGGACATTCACAGACTATGGACAATTTAGAGATGCCAATCAGCCTACAGCGCATGTCTTTGGACTGGAGGAGGAAACCGGAGTACCCAGAGGAAACCCCCGAAGCATGGGGAGAACATGTAAACTCAGCGCACACAGGGTGGAGGTGGGATTCGAACCCCCAGCCCCCAACACAAAGGATAGATAGTTTCAACAGAGGGTTGGGGTCGACTGGGGGAAAGGAGAAGAATTCCCATTGTTTTCATTGCGATTGCGATTCACCTTGAATACAGCAGAGGACAACTTAAAATGATAAACTGTTGCATTCATGTGAAGTTCAGAAAGCTTTGATTCTCTACCGCTCTGTTCTGTGGCTCTGTTATACATCACTCCACATTTCATTAATTAGTTTGACAAATACAGTCCCTCGTCCAAGCTCTTCGTTTTACTCTGCTATATTCGTTCATATTTCAAAAAGTTCAGGTCTGACTTGAAAGAATCATATTCATGGTTGTGGCCTGAGACTCGCCTTTTTTTTTTTTTTTTTGTCTTAAAGAGAACACACATTAGGTATTAATTCTAGTATTTAGAATAAACGCAGCAACAATATTTTTAAACCTAGCCTCAAGGGATCGTTCTTTATCTATAACCTCTCCTTTATTCACTGTTCGTTTCTGACGCTGTCCTTCCAGTCCGTGTGGCTTAGTGTTTAGTCTCTTTACCTCAGCTCTATAAGGAAATCTGTTGCTCGTGTTTGTTTTGTCTGCAATTCCACTATGCCATTTTCTCCCACCTCTTTCCTTTTCACATCCCTCCCTGTCTTTTTCTCCCTTTCTCCCTTACTCTCACTCCCTGACGTGGCATTGTGGTGGGAGTCAGAGTGGGATATGCAGAGCAGTGTACTGTATATTCTGGGCACTCTCACACACACACACACACACACACACACACACAGAGATTTGGCTCACTTTTGCTCTGTCTTTCTCTTTTGTGCCATAACTCTCTCTATTTATATCTCTTCATCTCTTTGCTGTTTTTCTCTCTCTACTTGTTTGCCTCTCTTTCTAATTCTTGTCTCACTCCTTTCCGCTGATGCTATGAGACATCCATCCATCCATCCATCCGTTTTCCATACCACTTATCGAGCCTATCCCAGGGAACTTGAAGCACGAGGCAGGGGCCCCCGTGGGGTGCCAATCCATCCCAGGGCACAAGCGCACACACATTCGCACACTACAGATATTTTGGAAATGCCAATCAGTCTACAGTGCATGTCTTTGGAGTGGAGGAGGAAACCGAAGTACCTGGAGGAAACCCGCAAAGCATGCGGAGAACGTGCAAACTCCGTGCACGCAAGGCAGGGGCGGGATTCGAACTCCAGAACCTCCGGCTACGAGACACGAGTGTGTAAAAAAACAAAAACAAAAACATCTTGAGATGTGTTAAGCGCCATCAAAATAGCACATTATTTTCTTTTAAATAAGAGGAGCAATATTAAATATATTTGCTAAACATTTTTATCTAACATAATACTTTATGTGCTTGGATCCATGCATTTTAAGAATCTTTTACTTTTGTGTCATGTTTAAAATACACAAGTTCAGGTCCAAAGTGTATATATAGCATGTGTATACACCAATGTATTTGTTTCATGTAGCTCACACACACACACACACACACACACACTCCTAATCGCACCGTATAAAACTTCATTAAATGGCTCTAGTTCAAAACAATGCATGCACAAAAGTGTGACTAATGAATGATACCATTATTGTTCCATTTCAGGCTTTACATTATGTCTGTGTACCTTCCTGTTGGGCTTTACACTGCAACACACACACACACACACACACACACACACACACACACACACACAACACACTATACATGGCGTTAAAGCCTTCCCATCCTATAACACAAAGCCACTATACATGTCTCCAATAGTGGCAGATCCTCAGTGCTCTCTTCCAAATGTAAAACGCTGGCTTATTAGCAAACTGTGCAGCTTCCTGCCTCTCCAGAAGTGCCTGGTGAACAGGACCATCTCAGCGGAAACTTAGTACTATTCGTCCATATTTACAACCAGCCAGATCTCATAGCCAGTGACTTAGTTATTCATCCCATTCAGATTTCTCAGTATCTATGAGTAATTGTGAATTAATCTGTAACTACAGTGCAACTAATAGGAAAAATATGTAGTTATGATAGTAAGGTGGGTCCTGGGAGTTTAAGGGGTTAAAGAGGATGTCTGTACCCAGTAGCGTTCAGATACATTTACATGTACCATAGAAAAACTGATTGATAATATTGCCATGCATGGGTTCTCTCTAATTCCTTCATTTCAGGCCACTGTTGACATTTTTCCAGCTTATTTCTGGCCCTTTTACTTGAAAGGCGACGTCTACAAATGGCTCCTTTAACGCGCCGTCTGTGAAGATCAAAAATTCAAAGTTGCTACACTAGTCGGATGTTTCAAATGTTAACAGTTGCAGTGCAGCATCTTCATCAGTATCTTCATCATCGTCATCAATATCCCCATGCATCTGATCACAAATCATACACTTCCCTACGTTATTAGCCTCGATCTGCCTGCTCTGGAGCAGGTGGTTCAGCAGGTGGTCTGTCCGACTAGCTGTCCTAATGAGAACCTTCCGGAAGTGCGTGGGATGTTTCACGCTTGCTGGAGCTGCTAATGGGCTCGATGTGGCAGCAGGAGTGTTTCTTCTCCAACCTGCGAGTCCAGAGCTGCAGCACAGCACTGACCAGTGACTATCGATCCCCGCACAAACATCAACGGTCTCGTGTTACAGACTGCAGAGAACGGGACCTGTGCGCAGGTCTGCTTACAGCTTCTACGCTCCACTTACTAAATAAAATACATAGAACAATACACTCATTGTCTAATCAGAATCAGTAAGACTGTAATATGAGAATGAAAGTCAAACAAATGAACAGTCTACGTAAAGACTGAAATATTTGCTGCTTTTTTGCAGTCTATGTATAACATACAGTGTGTGTAGTATATACAGGACATACAGATATAACAGTGTTGTAAATACAATATGTGCATACATTACACTATATAAATAAACACTATAGCATAATGAAGTCTAAGAGAAAGTTAAGGCAGTGTTTTTTCCGTCTGTCTCAATGGATTTACTTTTTAAACCCCTTGGTTGCTGTGTGAGAGGATATGAAATCTGCTGAGCAATAGAAAACACACTGACACGTTACACACTGTCTGTTACCTTCCACTGAGTGCTAGCACACACTATCACATTCCACATTCCAGTGTCAAATATGTTCACGTGGCAATTTCATGAACCCGGTTAGCTACATTTTTAGCTAGCTAAGCTAAATGCCTCCCTTGCTGTCCTAGTATTCAATTAGCTAGCACATTCCCATGCTACACCGAGTTTAATTTGCTAGCATAGCAATAAACTCAACAAGGCTATAAGAAATATTAGCATAAAATCACTGATAGTAATGAAGTCCATTCGCTTCACTTTATCCCTACAACCATTTCATGGCATACAACAAAAAAAGTTTGTGACGTCCTGACTCTTCCTACTTAAGCCATAAAACGTGTACATGTACTATGGAGAGCAAGATAAGTTTTATCAGACTCTCTTTCTCACTCTAAATAATTTTTTTTAGAATGTAACCAGAATTTTGTTCACTCTAGCTCTCGCCTTGTTCTTCAGTCTGCCGAGTCTGCCACGTTGAATCTGCCTCATCCATTAAATCCATTCAGACAGCATGCCCTGTGTCACCCGTGCCTTCTCTGGAGGAGGCTGAAATATTCATCACTATATGAAGGCTCTCTGTACTAGCCTGCTGACCTCACACCAGACACCCGCAGAATAAAAAGACGCTATGTCTGAGTTTCCGCTCTCACTTCTCGCTACAATTATAAAGAGATAAGTCTTCCTGGAAGCTGTAGGAGGTGAGACGAGGATTTTTGAGAACAGGATCTCCAACAAACAGAGAGGCTGAGATTTTGATCGGTTGTCCTGTTCCTAATGATGATCACAACCTTAATGGGAATTTCTCAAAAATTACTTAGCCCTTGCAGATTGCAGCAGTGCGCAGGCTGATGTCGTGTGAAATCAACTGAAGAGCTATTTTTTGAACTGTTATAATGTGGTTGTGTAACCATAGAACTCATGTGTGTCCATCATTGTATTCTGGGGCTATCGGTCACTTCGCAAGTGCAAATGATTCCTGGTAATGCCGCTCTCCAAGAACAAATGCAATCACGTGACCGGCGTGCTCTCTATATATTTCAACTCTATGGGTTGTGCAGACTGGGACCTCCGGTGTTCAAACAGTGCAATTGTTTTCGATGCATAATTAATACGATGCTGATTTCCATGACGCACCCTGTCACATTTTTGCATCACAACGCATTGTTACACCTCTACTACCTAATGAACTCTTACAAGATGGCAAAACTCTTTTCCCCTAAGAGTATAATGGACACGGATACACTTTTAGGAAAAATTTTCCTTTCCTGATGTGGTTCTACAAAACATAGGAGGAAAAAAATAACTAATTTATGACCATGAAAGCTTCTTCATTCATTTGCTCTTCTGGGGAAACCCTCTGTAGCAGAGTCCTACACAGAACCCTTAAAGGTTCCTCAGATGAAAAATATTAAGAATCTAATGCCAGATGCAACCTGTTCCTAAGAGTCCTAAGAGTGTAGTTTGTGATGTTAATTAAAGCTATCTATGGTTATTAAGTTAATAATAATAGATGGTTCAGGGAGAACTGTTTTTGCCTTAAACATTAAAGTATATAGCTGGATCCAGTCCTTAAAGTAAATGGAGGCAGCTTTAAAATATACATGAGAGACTGAAGGAAATGGCTTCTGCCTCGCTTCACCCACTCCGTGTCATCCTTAACCTAAAAGCAGCACACTTCTCAGTATTAAAAGGAGGCACACAGTGTATAGAATGAGCTGAGCATCATTTTTCTTCGGGGAAGGTGCGATGCTTCACTGGTAAGAGCGACTCCTTTACTGGTGTGAAACGATTCTCATGCCAACTGCATTAGAGTCACACTGCACTATATGTATACACACACTGTATGTATATTTAGTTTTAGCGGTTAACACATTAGCCTCGAACCCCGGGTTTGCGGGTTCGATTCCCGCCTCTGCCCTGTCTGTGCAGAGTGTGCATGTTCTCCCAGTGCATCAGGGCTTTCCTCCGGTACTCCGGTTTCCTCCCTCAGTCCAAAGACATGTGTTGTAGGCTGATTGGCATTTCCAAATTGTCCGTAGTGTGTGAATGTGTGATTGTGCCCTGCGATGTGTTGGCACCCCGTCCAGGGAGTCTTGTGCCCCGAGTCCCCTGGGACAGGCTCCAGGATCCCCTGTGTTGGATAAGCGGTACAGAAAATGGATGGATGGAACTTTAAGAGAGGGGACAAAAGAGAGGCTGGTGAGAGAATAGCTATGATGCTTTCTTGCTACATTAACACAAGTAATAACAAGAACGAAGGTTAAATGTAAAACACTACATTTAAATAGAAAATATAGACAGTATGATGTGTTTACTAATAAATAAAAGAATTGATGATTCACTGTGCAGAAACACTGTGGTATAAAAGGAGATCTTTTAACAGTTGGCCAAATTACATGAGCCCATCGTTGATTATTGTCCTACAACAGCACACCTTGTTTTATTTCTTACTGAATACCATGGAGAAAAAAAATGGACCTAGTAGTAATATAGTCTTGGTTCTAATCAATCTAATTTGTCACTGCAAACCATTTGCCCCTGTAGAGCACAATGTGTGTTCATTTCCTGATTGCTAAACACCTAAACAAGTGTGTTAAGTGTATGAGACAGTTACAACTGCACAGTTTACACAGATTCCCCTTTCGGCCACACAGACTGAATGAAGGAGACCATCTTTCCTCCCCCCTGCATACCTCACATTCTCTCAGGCAGATAATGACACATGCATCCACACGCACACAAAGCTGGAGCTAGCGGCTATTGTCCACTGGCTTAGTACGTTTGCATGCGAAAGGTCCACACCCACACCGGCAGGCAGTCCCATTCACCTCACTGAGCATGCTTTACAGATGTGGCAGTCCCATTCACCTCACTGAGCATGCTTTACAGATGTGCCAGATTCAAATAGATTGATATGTAAATGAAGCTTGTAAATGGCCACACTGCTCACAGACAGTGACTCTGCCATCTTTATCATCCTTATCTCATCATTTCGTCGAAAAGCTTTTTCCGCATTCAAAAGAAGTGGACACTTTCTCAAGTTTTTTTCCCCATTTTTTTTGGTCAGGCACTCATCATTATACCGGAAACAGTGCAGGACGAAGTCCGACGATACATAACGCAGGCTGTGGAATGAAATGAATCTAATACGTGCGATATTTTGCAGGTAAAGAGTTTCAGTAAACCCCAAGAACTATACAAAACATAAAGCATCTGAAATCGTATTATTACTTGCTTTTAACCTCATACAGTACACTCTCTGCATCTTATTCAGTTATTCATCTCAAAGTGGATTATTCAGCAAGGACTATGAATTATTCAGCAACTGCAGTCAAACTAATAGAAAAAAAAAAAAAAGATATGCGGTTTTGAGAGCGAGGATGTCTTGACACGCTGAGGGGTCTTGGGAGTTTACAAAATGAGATCAAAATGACCTATTATACAGCGTCGCCAAATACTATTGGCGAAAGGTGTTAAATATGATTTTAAGGTGTTAAAAAATGGTCACACTCCGTGCATCTCTTATTACACCCAGACATGTACACTCACATTCATACTCGCTCTCTGTCTCTCTCTGTCTCTCTCTCTCACACACACACACACACACACACACACACACTTCTAATAAAAGCGAGCTAATAATCATGACAAAAAACAACATTTTAAACTAAACTTTACAGTTCCTAGAGATGCTGTGACCAAGTTTTGTAAAAAAAACAAAAAAAAAAACAACAACAACAAAAAACAAACAAACAAACAAAAAAAACCCCAAACAAACAAAAAAATCAACTGCAAATAAATGAGTGACCAGACCACAAGGTGAAAGAACAGAAATCATGATGATTGGTCATCTTTATAAAACCAGTCATGACTCAGATTGGAGGTCAGCTGCCTTCACCACATCAGTATCAGCGCAAGAAGCTTCTTTATTACTACAACAGCGCCCTCTACTGAGTCGCATGTGGCATGACCTGCTCAAACTCAGTTTTCAAGACATCACATGGGCGGCTGCAGAGAAACCCCTGCTGGGGGGGTGGGGGTGGGGAGGGGTGGGTGTTATGTCACTGGAACTTGTACTGACTTCCAGTTTCTCACAGCGCCAAAACAACTGTTTTATATTTAATCGTTTCTATAAATAACTACTGAGAACACCAGCTGCCGCCATCAGCCACCAGTCTCTCAATTGCTCTCTCTCTCTTTCCTTATCTCATTCCCTTTGGCCTGTCTCTATCTCCCTGAGCTCACTGTCACACATGTTAATCGTCTGGATTAAAGTACATGCCGTTGTCCGTTGTCCCCTGTGCTATTGAAGCTCTCGAATATGTCCCGCTGCTGGATTGTTTCAAGAGTGACACCATGTTCCACCAGTGATAAATGGCATATGACAAAGTATCAGCTTAACTGTAATATGAGCTGGCAACACACACACACACACACACACACACACACACACACACAGATACGCAAACAGCTCCAGAGAGGTATATGAGAAGACATATCTCTGTAGACAGATCTGTATCTCTGCTACTAGGTCTGCATGTGTGTGTGTGTGTGTGTGTGTGTGTGTGTGTGTGTGTGTGTGTGTGTGTTAAATTCTCTCTCTAACTGCTACCAAATGGATGTAACCACCAACTTTACACCTTACACCAACCGCAAGGCCGTCTTTGCGACTAATACCTTACAACATATGCTTCCTGAAAAGTTTGTAACTGAAACTCGCTATGGCTTCCACCACTAACCACCTTCCAATAAACCCCTGCAGCAGGTAGCATTAGCTATTTAGCTAAGCTGCTGGCATATCATATCATAATAAAGCAAAGATGTCACAGATGTTTGTTGTGCAAATGTATCAAGGGATACATTTGAGTTCCTTTCAAATAAATAACATTAATTTTGCTTACAACAGCTGATTTCCAAAAGAGGTGGAATTAAAAGGCCCCATGCTCTGGTGCAGTTGGCTGTCAAACTAGAACTAATTTTAGGTCTGCACACCCCTACTATTGCACAATAAGACAAAGCCCTGGACTCACGTTCATGGAGTTGGTCCTTCCCAGGTTCCTGTTGTGGTTCTCCTGCTGCTCCCTGAACTGCAATCCAGCCAGGTGCCTCTCGAGCGCTGCCCAGTCCATGGTGGGAAGCTGACTCTCCTCCTCCACCACACTGTCCTCTCTGTAACCCCCGAGGCGATAACACCCCTCCAAGCCCATACCTCCAACTCCCAGTCCCCCTCCACCACCACCTCCACCTGTACCAGGGGTCTTGGGAATGGCCTTGGCCTGGGGTTTCCTGGGCAGGATCAGGTTGCCGTTCTGCTTGAGTTCCTCAGACGCAGTGGCTGGTGAACTCTTCACCTCTTGGAGCTCCTCGGCCAGGCTGCGGCCGTTTACTGCCTTCCGCAAGGTTCTGTCTTGGCCATTCTGGTTGTCAGCATCGTATTCGTTTTCCCAGTCCTCGATGACACGCTTCTTGTACTGCTGGAATTCCTCGTCCTCCTCATCGTAGTCATCCAGGGCGGCCAGCTCCAGGCTCGGTGAGGACTTGCATTCCGAGCATGGGGTCACCTTGTTGGAGTTCGAGTTGGACTCGGAGCCCGAGCGGCTTGAAGCGTCGCTCGCCAAGTCCATACCGTCCTCCCGGTAGTCCTGAGAAAGACACAAGTAGTAAACAGGAGTTAGTTTCAAGAGTTTATCTTCCATATTACATGCCACATTTTTTTTCCAAAACATGAAAGACAGGATTCCCATCAAATCACTCACATGTTTTTTGTTAACGATGTATCGATCCCACTTTTTTTTTTTTTTTTTTTTAAAAAAAGCACTTTTTGGTACAATATATATAATCATTCTGATTTGATCTCAGTCTAGAATTTCAGATGAGTTGTTCTTTCGTCTGCTCCCGTTTCCACAGCGGATCATTGGTCCGCATGTTTGATTTGACACAGGTTTTACACCGGACGCCCTTCCTGACGCAACCCTCCCATTTTATCCGGGCTTGGGACCGGCACTGAGTGCAACCCCTACTGGCTGGGTTGGTTTCCTACCCGGGAATTAACCAACGGTGGTGAGAGCTTGGGATCCTTAGCCGCTAGACCACCAGGGAACTAGCATTTCTGGTGAGTATTGACCGGAATACAAATACTCATCTCTAGTGGTTGGTGTTAGCCAGCTAACTAAGAGTTTTAGCTAACCAAGCTAACGAGTCGCAGCAAGGTGTGCAAGCAAGTGATGACATAAATTTATAATGGCAATGGATTCTAAAGGATGAACCAAATATATTTGTTTCAAAATAGGTCAGATTAATTTGATTAACTCAATAAAAGCGATTTATCCGAAGTATTTGATGTCCACGCTGGATATATTTACAGGTTGCGCTATTGAATAATACACACAAAATCCAGTCACATAACGGATAAGAAATGTAAAAATCAGGGTAAAAACAAAAGCGATATTTTGGAAGACGGGAGGAAACCCAGTAGAAAAGAGGGGGATTTTAGGAAGTGTGCGACGCACTTAGATTAGTGACCTCAGTGCTGCGGTTCAAACACAATGAGAAGCTTCCTGCCACAGAGGGCCTTCCTTCCTGTATGTGCTATTCTCTCTGTTTTGTGTCTGTGTTCATGTCTCCATGGACAGATAGACCGTGTGCGTCTGCACAACTCTTAATAAATAACTCCTAATTGATGACACACTGACTCTGGCATCCTCTTCTATTGAGTAGGCCAAATATCATTCATTCTGCTTGCTCAATTAGACTTCAATTAAACCAATTAGGGCTTGAAATTCAGGAAATCTTCTCAGTCAGTTAGTTTTAAGCCCTCCATACAGATATATGAGCAAATAGGATTACTCTCTGGAATTATCAGAAGTTTGACGTTTGACCCAAGCCAACTGCTTATGAGGCTCATTTATAAGCTGCCATTACTGGGCGTTTTTGTAAAGACATCCTTTTCACCAGTGCCAGTTTATTTTCAGAGCTGAAAATTGCAGTGTGCAGGCATGTAATTGCATGTTTAAGTACAACCAAGTGTGAAAATAGATACAGTAAGAAACAAAGAACCTAACAGTTTCATTACAGCCACTAAAACCAGAGTTTTTTTTTTTTTAGAGACAACAGTAGGATAGCCACTGAACATCCCCCCTCAGAGTTTCTCACATATGTAGTGTTTAGTTGGTTTCAATCAAACCCCGGTGCGTTTTCGCGCTCTGTGTGATTCTTTTGGGCAGGTGAGAACACAGCAGTCGCACTTGGAAGGAGATCAAAACGACCTGTCTGAGAACGGTGGTCTGGTTCCACGTGAACTTTAGCATGGTTCCATTGCAGTGAGAAAGCGATACGACCTTGAATCAACCTGACTGCAGGAAGTGAACCAACCGTGGTGTGTAATTTGGGTTGCACGTAGCATTTTTTGGAGAGACGAACCGTTAAACTGACCAAAAAAACAAAAACAAAACAAAAAAAACAAGCAAAAAAATCCCCCCAAAAAACACCACTCTAAACTGCCTGACAGAAAATAAATGCTGGATGTGATTAGCAAAATCTTACAAATTTATTGATATTATTATGTAGTCATTTATTTAGCACTGTGTCCATGATTCTTGCACACTTGTTAAAGGTTTAAATGACATTTACGAGCATGATTTCAGCCCTGCATCCCCTTTTTATATGCTCAAATACCAGACAAACCTAATATCTTCACAACTTCACTCTGATTTTGAGTCTACAAATGGAGTAAAAGGTGTGAAAGTTCCTCAGTTCAAACGGCATACCCTCAAATATTTCTGAATGTATTAAAAACTCATTCGCATGCATGTTACATGCGATCTGAACCATATCTAGGTGCAAATAAGGACAGGTGCGACACTTTACATCATCATTACCGTAACTATGACAAGCTTGTCAGAATGTAACTAGCAGCTTACATTACTGCAGTTTCCATCCATCCATCCATCCATCCATCCATCTTCTATACCACTTATCCTTCCTTCAGGGTCACGGGGAAACCTGGAGCCTATCCCAGGGAGCATCGGGCACAAGGCGGGGTACACCCTGGACAGGGTTCCAATCCATCGCAGGGCACAATCACATACACATTCACACACCCAGTCATACACTACGGACACTTTAGACACGCCAATCAGCCTACCATGCATGTCTTTGACTGGGGGGAAACCCCCGCAGCACAGGGAGAACATGCAAACTCCACACACACAGGGCCACGGTGGGAATCAAACCCCCGACCCTGGAGGTGTAAGGCGAACGTGCTTACGACTAAGCTAATGCTGTTCATTTCGAGTGATTCCTTTATCTTTTTGATTCATAAATCAAATCATTTACCTCTTCCCATCAGAATGAAATCTCATTTTCTTCTGTCTTAATGGTCTCACGCTTGTGAGATACACGCGAGATTGAGCTATAAGTCAAATTATTAACAGGTTATTATGCTCCAAGTAAAATAGCTACTGATTAAGAAAACAAAACAGCACTCCAGCCTTGACTAACCTTGACACCGTGATGTAGATCGCTGTTCATCACGCAGTGATTGATTACGCAGCTAATGAGAACGTCTGTCAAGTTTACACGTTTCGACCAAACTTGCCATGACCTCGTTGGCTTTACTGCTTTGTATTACCAACAAGCCAACATATTCCCAAGAACTTTCCAAACATATTGACCACTGAACACTTAGAGTCGTCCATACAAATAGGACCTGGAAGTGACTGGGGACCAATTAAAAATGCACTGGGTTGTAAAGCTATAACCTTCAGATTTTCACAATGTATCCTGTTTTAGTTCTTTATGTATTTTCTATAGTCTTTTCTTCTCTCTCGATTAAGAACGCCATCAGACTGCTCTGTATGCCTTGTGTCAGCAAATGTTGAATCCAGTTCAGCATCTGCAGCACTAATACAATTTTCCACTCAGGCATAAGGAAAGTCTGAAACCCACAGACTGCACACTGCTTCCATTAAAATGGTTTAATAGAAATAATTAAGAAATGGGCTTTTGTCCAGAGTTAATATTAGTCAGACTTTGGGCCAAAATTAACCAATCGATGCGTAGCTTAATAACTGTACAACTGGGTGTTGTTACATGTATCACATTAAATAATCCTGCCTCCACACCTGCGCCGTCGATCATGTTTGTTCATTAGAATATTAAGCCACACCCACCGGGGCTTTTTTCCAATCGGTCTAATCAACAAATTAAGATATATTACTATATGCGTATTTCTAAAATCTCATTTAAACATTGCTGAACCTTTAATATATTAGTTAAGTCTGGTACGAGTAAGCAGCTGGTACCAAGTGTGTGTGTGTGTGTGTGTGTGTTTGTGATGAATTGAGAGGCGTGGGTGAGAGAAATACATATCGTGAATGGTTCATTCATATATTCGTTCAAATGGTCCATAATGAGTGATGTGTGATACTCCGGACTCTGAGAAGTTGCCGTATTTATGTCGCAGAGCTGTGTTCTGTGTTTGGGGGCGTCAACAGTTGAAAGGTCACCACCCACTGATACATACTGTACTAGAAAACCAAAATCCCCTATTTCATCATGAATCGAGGTGGACGTTTCAGCCTGTAGAAGGGGTGTGATCCATGAGTTGACTGTGAAAAGTTTCTAGGTTGACGTAGTATATTTGCGTAATATTAAATTACTTGTGCTAAAAGAATTTGTTAATCTTTTGCGTAATTCATTATGGGTTGACGTACCCTTCTATTTTACAATATACTGTCTGGAACTTCAACACAGTAAGAGATAATTCAACACTGTACAGTAGGTGTTAATTAGACTGTGTGAACCTCAGGTTTGGCAGGCATGATTGCAAGGTATAAAACCTATTTCTGTTCGTGACATGGCAATCGTTTAATGCTACTAAAATGTTATTTTGTGAAGAGAACATAACTCTTACAAACAATAGAGTAAAAATATATATATAAATAATAACTCAGTGTTCACTTTTTAGACCAATCTAGTTTCTGCAAGATACAGTGTAACGGCATGCAGGGCTCTTACCTTTCATGTACGTACACTTCCTTATTGTGATCTATTGATCTGTTCAAATTCTACTGATTATTCACCTTCACTTCAGTATTGATTCACATTGCGATCACATTAGTCTCCATCTACTGCAATGATACGTCTTAACTGCCTGAGTTTGATAAAGATGGCCGCTTTTTATCTTTTTGTCTCATCCTATCTCCCTAGACAAGTAATCCTAATCTGAAGGACTTGCTGAATAAACCCCTAAATTGGAGGCTTCAGAAACAGGTTCATGCTGAATATATTTCATATTTGAGAAACAGGGCACAACTACAGCTGTATGATTTTAGCAGCATGATTTTGGGAATCACACTGAGTTGAAAAGTAACCACACAGTAGGCCATTATACACACAGAGTTATCTATTCAATTTAAGCACGTAGCTGAAAGGCTGATCCAATGGAATGATACGTAGTCTAGTTGTATTGTGCTTTTCATTTAACTTTAGCTGTGTTTTTGCTGTACTAAATTGTTTCAGAAATTAAAACAAATCTAAGATAAAACAAAGGCAACCTGAGTTAACACAAAATCATTTTTAAATGATAATGTTATTTATTGAAGCAAAAAAGTTATTAAATACCAACTGGGCCTGTGTGAAAATGTATTTTCCCCAATAGTTACTAATTCTAATGAGCAAGGTTAAGCTGCTGTAAAGTGACTGAGTGGGTCTATCCTGCTATAACTTTAATGGGCTGAGCTAACTTACTGTAAAGCTAAAAAGCAGGGCTGACCCACTGGAAAGTGAATGGGTGGGGCTGACCTGCCATAAAGAAAAAGGGCGAGGCTGACCTGCCGTAAAGTAACAGGGTGAGGCTAACCTGCCGTAAAGTAACAGGGTGCGGCTAACCTGCCGTAAAGTAACAGGGTGCGGCTAACCTGCCGTAAAGTAACAGGGTGAGGCTAACCTGCTGTAAAGTGAATGGACGGGGCTAACCTGCTGTAAAATGAATGGGCGGGGCTAACCTGCTGTAAAGTAAAAGGGTGAGGCTAACCTGCCATACAGTGAATAGATGGGGCTGACCTGCTATAAAGTAAAAGGGAGAGGCTAACCTGCTGTAAAGTAAATGGAAAAGGCTAACCAGCTGTAAAATGCTCTGCCCAGTCAAACTCTACAACAAGCTGTCTCAAAAACCATAAACCTAAACATAAACCACAAACCTCTCAGCAGTGTCATGAACTAGCTACATTAGTAAGACACTGCTCATAACTACAGTACTTATGGAAATTACATGTGTTATATATATATATATATATATATATATATATATTTAAATGGAGTTATTTGGAATGGAGTCATTTCAGTAACCCAGTGCTAGGTCAGTATATAGCAGAGCATGTGCTAGGTTGCTTTAATTAACCAAAGACTGGCTCATTTTGACCCAAGTCATTTATACTCCTCTTCCTATATATATATATATATATATATATATATATATATATATATATATATATATATATATATATATATATATATATATATATGACCAACAACAGCGATGCAGAGGCTTTTGGTGAGCAAATTTTGATATTTTTGCTACTGGGTTAGCTTTTGGGCTGCTTTTGAGACACACACACACACACTTATACCTGGCAGCCCTGACTCAGGTTAAATACACACTGCATTCACATCGATTCACTAATAAACACATTAGCAGGACATGTGGCCACATGCGAGCTATCACACTTCTCACATATTTCAGAAATCTATTACTCCTATGCAATTCATGCTAACTTAATGAATCACATACGCTTCCACACTGGAATGTAACTGTAATTCATCTGGAAAGGGGTTACATGGGAAACCCCACTAGGACGAGTTAGTTGGGACAAGTATCACAGAACAGAAGGGATGTCTACGTAATCAGTTATCTACCCTGCCTTTCGAACATGTTTTCCCTGTCTGTGATTCACATCTCTAGGCTCTGGTGTCATATTGCGTTTCTACAAGTGTAAATCACATGTAGGGGGGAAGGGGGGATTTCCCATCATGAAGTAAAACTAATGACGCCCCTAGCACGAGCAGTGAAATGTCTTTATGACTGAACAAGTC
This sequence comes from Ictalurus punctatus, assembly GCF_001660625.3. Classification (NCBI taxonomy): domain Eukaryota; kingdom Metazoa; phylum Chordata; class Actinopteri; order Siluriformes; family Ictaluridae; genus Ictalurus; species Ictalurus punctatus. Next base: position 5,158,533 of record NC_030435.2, read on the forward strand.
CAGCCAACACTGAGCTCTTGCTGAGTAGCTTATGCATTATGCATGTTGCTGCACTGATTTGTCTAATGTAGTGTTTATTTGATATAGTCACCTAAACATGGTAGTTAATTTGGAGTACTCTGCTTAAATGTATAATACAGTGTAAGAATTAAATACATTTGAAAGAAATAAGCAAATAAATAAAATCTATATGAAATGCGTATTTGTTAATCTGTATTTACTGTAAAAATAGCTTCAATACTGCAGCATAATAAACAGTAATCGTAAATATAAAATAAATTCAAATCTTTCATGTGGATCATGACTAATCATGAATATACTAAGTGACCTAGGAACAGGAGTATAAATGACTTGGGTCAAAATGAGCCAGTCTTTGGTTAATTAAAGCAACCTAGCACGTGCTCTGCTATATACTGACCTAGCACTGGGTTACTGAAATAACTCCATTTTATTGGCTTCCATTTTGCCCTGATTTATTAGCGCGTGTGACCAGTGCATTGCATTTAGCATGTCCGTGCATTGCACTACCTCAGTAAATCTATACCCTACGCGCATGCATGGAGAAAGGATCCAAAACGACCGAGGTGCAGAAAGCTGGAGAGAATTTTAAAAAAACAAACAAACGCGGGATTCCTCGTTAAACGCGCGCTCGCGCTGCCTCTTAAATGGGCAACGGCGGCTTGTGCGCGTGAGCTGGTGAGATAAGAACACAACACCGGCTCTCGCGCTGTGCCTGAAGGCTTTGTGTAGTATTAATCACCCTGTGCAATGTTATCGTGCGCACCAAGTTTCTTCATTTCGTATGGCAAGCGTCTTATTTAAAGCGGTTTACAGAAAGAAAGAAAGAAAAAATATATATATATACATAGCAATTTGGGCGGGGATCCGGTGGGACCCACTCTGGATTGTCGTTTCAGATTAAGCTGGCTCATTTAGCGCCACACACACACACACACACACACACACACGTCAGATCCGGAAAACCTCGCTCACTGACGAACAGCTGATCGAGACTAACCCTAACGTTAGATGCAAAATGCACTCGAATAACAATTAGAGAACACGCAAGCGCGCGCGCACACACAGGCTCGCGCAGCTAATGGCATCACTGATTGTATACATGCAGTGTCCGTTACTATAGAAATGCACCGATTAATACGTTGCTGAAATTAGGCAGCGATCGGCAACGAATCGAGCGCGCGCGCGCACACACACACACACACACACACCCAAATGATGTCATGTTCCATAAAAAGTACTGCGAGAAACCAGAGATCCCGGTGACAGCGTCAAAAACTTCCACACACACAAACACACAAGAAAATAAACGCACATCTCCTACTACTAAACACTATTCCGTGTCCGTGTCAGTAGCAGGGCTCAGTATTACAATGTAGGATATTTAGGGCAGTGGTAGGGTCTGCGGTTTGAGAGTACGCGTAAAGCACCCTTCCACGCCTGTTTTTAGAAGGCACGAGATCGGCTATTTAACCTATAACCCGCTCAGTACAGCCGACTCGCTGTCATGTCTTCCTCCCAAACAGGCGAAAGTCACACTGAGCCAGTGTTAGCTCACATATATACAGAGCTCACATGAAGCTGTGTTACTTACTGTCATCTTCACCGCCTCGCTTTCCCTCAAGACATTGTCTGTGAGCCCGGCGCCGTGGGTGTTGCTCAGATACTGCTCAAAGTTAGGAGACGACAGGAGAAGGACAAGGACGCTCCGGAGGAGGAGGAGGAGGAGGATGAGAAGGAGATTCCGGAGACTGTTAGCCCGCGATGGGAGAAGAAGAAGCCGGCACGAAGCGGTGAGTGTGTGCGGTGTAATTCATCGCTCGGTTAGGTGGGAGCAGGAGAGGAGAGGCAAAAAATAGCCGAGATGGAAACGCTCCAGCTTTCAATGAGCCACGGCTCTCTCTCTCTCTCTCTCTCTCTCTCTCTCTCTCTCTCTCTCTCTTCTCTTCTCTTCCTCCTCCCTCTCTTTCTCTTCTCCTCCTCCCCTCTCTCTCTCCTCCTCCTCCTCCTCTCTCTCTTCCTCTCTCTCCTCCTCCTCCTCCTCCCTCTCTCTCTATTCCTCTCTCTTCTCCTCCTCCTCTCTCTCTTCCTCTCTCTCCTCCTCTCTCTCTCTCTCCTCCTCCTCCTCTCTCTCTCTTCCTCTCTTATCCTCCTCCTCTCTCTCTCTTCTCCTCCTCTCCTCTCTCTCTGTCTCTCTTCTCCTCCTCCTCTTCCTCCTATCTCTCTCTTCTATTCCTCCTCTCTCTCTCTCTCTCTCTCTCTCTCTCTCCCTCTCTCTCTCTCTCTAGTGGCTGGTCCACCTAATTATGCGTTCATGTAAAAACGGAATATCTGCAAATCTGTGTTCAGTGGTGCAAAATGACACTCTATTTCCTCCATAGTTACTCAATAAAATAACATCCATCCATTTTCCATACTGCTTATCCTACACAGGGTCACAGGGAGCCTGGAGCCTTTCCCATGGGACTCGGAGCACAAGGCGGGGAACACCCCGGACAGGGTGCCGACCCATCAGAGGGCGCAATCGCACGCCCTCTCACACACAAACTACAGACAATTTAGAGATGCCAATCAGCTTACAACGCATGTCTTTGGACTTGGGGAGGAAGCTGGAGCACCCGTACTATTCAGGTGGTATAGGTTTTCCGGGCATACTGTATGTCCATATAATAATGTTTCCATAGGACGTCTGTAGGTGAACACTGTATAAATCACAGTGATTTATACAGGACTGTCTTCATAATGAACACATGATTGTCACACAAAAAATTCCATGCACATCATTTCAATACAAACCGATTGCTTTGACCTTCATTTTAAGAGCTTAGTGTAGGGCTTGTGGCCACACCAACTTGCACTTGATTACGAGAAGGCTAGATCACATGACCATAACATACTGCATATGTAGGCTGTGTTAGGAAGTCAAAAACCTCCAGAAGCGTTGTGTATTGTTCTGCATTTTAAACTTGGCCGATACTTGAATTTATTTTGGTTTCGGTGGGAGATGATAGACACTTACTGGAGTGCCTTTATACTGAAGAAAACCCCCCCGAAAAACCTAATTTCACACAGGATATAATAGAATTTAAATGACTGATTTGGACAGAACTAATCATTTGGCCTTAAGACAAACACATGTAAGACACACACAGATGTAATGGCTATTTTATGACATAATTATGCAAACACCACAATATGACAAATAAACACTGTTTGAACAACACCCCAGGGTTTGTCACTAGGGTGGTATCCTGCAGGATCTGCCTCTGCCATCTACCTATATTTAGCATAGGAAAGTAAATGTAAATGTAACCCTTTTTGGCAGGTCCAGACTTACATTGTTCTCTCTCATAACTTCATGCCTTCCGGTTAGTTTCAACATAGTTACTGAATAACGTGCTTTAAGATGAGTGAGCAAACAATAAGCTAAGGCGAGGCACTGCAGGTGAACAGGGTACTTTGGATGATGTTTCTTAAGATACTCTTCAAAGAAAGACATTTACCGAAGTTTGTTGGAGTATCTTTATATAACAATCAAAAGATTTGCCATGCAAGGTGCTAACTTGTCATCAGGAGCAACTTGGGGTTCAGTGTCTTGCCCAAGGACACTTCGGTATGTGGAGTCACGTGGGCCGGGAATCGAACCGTCAACCCTAAGGTTAGTGGGCAACCCGCTCTACCACCTGAGCCAGAGCCGCCCCATTGATAAAAGCCTTCTTCAAAGATAATGTGGTAGTCATTAGTGGACAAAAACAGTGAAATATGCATATTATTGTTGAGGTTTTACATCTTCAGAAGACATCTTATAAATGAAAATAAGTGATCATCACAATTGTCATTTCTAATTATAGAGCTTTGCCTTATGGGGTAAAAGTACACAAGTGGACACCTGATCCAACTGATCAGTTAGTCACCAAGCTTTTCACAAGCTCCATCAGATGTGTTAGGAACGGGGAAAACCACAGGGCAGGAGCTTTCCCGTTGAGAGACATTGCCTTGAATAGGTTTATATAGTACATTCCATTCACTTTCCCTTCTGAAATATATACAAAAAAATGAAGACAGACCATTCTTCTGTCCTGGGGTACCACCCCAATGACACTCTCTCAGTCAGAGCTCTCCCCCGCTTCCCTCCTCCTTTCCCTAGCAGATTTTCTCCCTCTCAGTTCAATTCAGTTCACTAGATTTAATTCGATTCAATTAGATTTACTGACATGACTATATCAAGTGCAATATTACCCGAGCACAGAAGAGTAAGGGTTTAAACTCCATTTGTAGCTGAACCTGCTATCTAAAGTAATTTTAGTGGCCTTCTGTGCTGCAAAGGGATAGATGTCAGGAAAAATCCTCAGCACTCTGCACTCACTGACCTCGTGGGTGGTGAGCAGCGCAAAAACACTAAAAGGTAGAGAGGGAGGAATAGTGTTTTTAAAAAAAAGGGCTTGAGTGTTCAGAGTTTCCTAGCAATGCCACATCATGACACATTTCATCTCTCAATGTTCACTAGGGTGCCTTATACAGATCACACGTTTAGGAGTGGTATTGCTGTGCCAGTACTATAATCAGTATTATATCCTGTTATTATTCTACGGTATGCACTACCATAACATTGTCGTTTTTCTACACATATCACCAATGTGCCACCATTTTCAGCAGCACCGGATCTACAGCATGCACTCCCAGCAAGAACAGCTCTTTCAGACAAGCACTCTACTGGTAACATTTCAATCATTTAGAGCAAATATGAATACTTAAATGCACTTACTTTACTGCAGTTATGTTCACACTGGTGAGCAGGAGAGCAGGAATCTCCACTCTAGAGCACTGGTGTACATCAATAATCAATAATCCACATGTAGCCTACTAAAGAATCTTTTTGTGGTGTTGTTAAAGCCACAGGTAAATAAATCAACAACAAAGGGTTATACTATTATAATTGGTATATGCCAAAATCCCTCCAAAGCACCTCTATGAAGATGGACTTTGAGGGAAAGAGAGGAGGAAAGAAGAGTAAAACAGAGGCCAGGAGCTTCAGTAAGCCGGGGATTTTGAAAGCTTTAGTACCAAGATGCTGCATTGTGTTTTTGTGTGCGTAAAATCCACCACAAAAAATAGTGGATATGGTGTGTTTTCAAACAGAAGAATAAAGACTATGAAGTCTGAGACAAGGTATTCCCTCTGCACCTCTTCAAATATAGGTTACTGTACATCAAAAGCAATGGAGCTTAGCCTATGTGGAACGTTGCATTCATATCTCTTTAATTTAAGTGATAGAAACGAGAACAGCAAGTCAAGTAGAGGGTCAGTAAACAGAGTTTAGGCATAGAAAAAGGATTATATATATATATATATATATATTTTAAAAATAACTTGCTAGAAAAGAGTACCATAAGAGTAGTGAGGCCAGGGCTTCAAATGAATTTAATACAGTAGCTCTCTGACTATTTATGTAGCCAGTCAGCTTTTTACCAAAAAAAAAAAATAGAGACTGGTTTTAAAACCTAATTTAAAACACAACTTTATAAAGCATTAGCCTTAGAAAAATAAAATCAATAACATCAAGGGTTTCTAAAGGTTCTACACTCTTAGGAAAGGGGTTCCTCAATGGTTATTTTCTGTCGAAAGTGATTTTCAAACTCTAATATGGTAACCTTCTGCTACGAGTTTTTACACAGAACATGTTCCCCATGAGGGACAAACTCAAGAACCCTCTTGGCTGGCTAGATGCAACATTCTTTCTAAGAGTGTTGTTTGGTGCTCATACTTGAACTACTTATCACATAATAAAAAAAAACCTTGTAAATAAATCTCATTGAACATATCTAGGTGAGATAAAGGTGTGGGAGGATGGTTAAGCCGAGAAAAGAAAGTGTGCTTTTGTAAGAAGAGGCACAACAAGCACTATGTACTGTACTGTATATACTGTATAGCCTGTATAATATAGTATGTTATTAATTTTCTCTCTGCACACACTGTGGTTCCCTTCTTTCATGTTATGTGCTTTTGTTTACATTGCCATGTGTCTTTGTCTCTGTTTTGGCCTCTATCCCTGTCACGTCATTGGTTTGTTGCCCTATTGTGTTCACCTGTTCTGTGTTTAGTTGTCTGTTTTTACCCTGTTGCGTCACAGTCTCTTTGCAAATTCCTACTGTGCATTTCTAGTGTTACTTCAAGCCTTGTTTCACCAGTGCGTTACTTTCTAGTTTTTCATTTTTGACTCTCAATTTCTATTTTGATTATGCTAATGGATTAACCTCATTTATAACATCTACTAGTGATCTGACTCAGACCCCCCCATGGACTTTGACAATGATTTTCAGATTCTCCTTAATAAAGCAAACACAGAGTTTATGCATTTGTGTCCTTCCTTAACTAACCATAATACACAAATGGCACTTGGCAACGAACCTAGTGCAAAAAAAGTCCAATAATTACTGTCACCCCGTTGCCAGAGGATAAAAAAATCATCAAAACTATTTTAGGAGAGGGATAAACATTTGATGTTGCTGTGAAGTCTCCACTACTGCCATGAGTTTTGGCTATTTTAATGATGGCGAATGAATGTTAGTGATATTGTACTATTGATGGTTTTGTCAATAGTGATGTTATTTGTTTGTTATTTGAAGTATGTTTGTTCTATTTGGATTACGCTGTACACTCTTTGGTAGCTTTGGCATTGCTGTGAAGAAAAGTGTCATCACGTTAAATCTGAGTTGGTATACCCCATCTCTGATGTGTATAAACACGACAAAAATAGGCAAAGAAGCTCATTGCAGTAAATTTGCTCAGGGAGGTAAGGCTCCCGTGGGACTGGCCTTTCTGGGGCGAGATCTCGTTTAAGAAAACACATTGCCATCAGACAATTAACTTGTCAACAGGAGGCTAATAAATGCCAACTATTCACTATTATAGCATATATCCATAGACTACTGAGAAGCCCTTAGATGGAATTGTGGTCATGAAATGATACTCATTTAGCCCAGTACTGTTTTTACTAGCAATAACAGTCATCACTGGATGTAAACTCAATTTAAACATACCTAGTCAAATGTTTGAAATATTATGTTTTATTGTGGCCAAGTACATTTCTGTAAAGTAATGTAAATTACATTACATTTTTAAAATGTTCATCCTTTTAAATGGAAATACTTTTCCTCAAATGTATTGAGTTATTACTCAGCTGGCAAAAAAAAAAGTCAAAATCTAGTGCTTTCAAAAAAAAAAAAAAACATGTCCAATTATTACACAAGAGGTCAAAGGGTGCTGATACATCTACTGCATCAAAAAAAAAAAAGAGAGAGAAATGACTGCGGCTGTCGGACATCTAGGAGCCAGAGGCTAAGGAAAATCCATCGCCTCACACTGGGCACTGTCAACTCCAGTCAGTTTTTGAATCTTCCTTTAACTTTTTTCCCACCACCTGAAGTAGGGTTGAGAGAAAGGAAGATGCCAATCATTAAGATTCACTTGTCTCAACAGAGCTCATGAGGACTGCAATCAGCGTGAATCCACCTGATTTGGCACCGCTACCAATCACTGTCCAAATGAAGCCTCTAGAAGCAGGTACGGATCAGAAAGAGAGAGATGATAAAGGAAGGGAGGAATCTTTCTTAGCTTATTTTCATCACTGATATTGGGCATGGGGTGAGGGAGGCAGAGAGGGAGAAGGAAAAACTGAAACAGTCTCCTTAATTAACTACACTGCATCGTCTTAAATGCATAAAGTCGAAAAATACAGTATTACTGAATTTGAATCATTACTTGAGTAATCCTTTACTATGTATTATATGTATGTAAAGGCATTATGCAAGGTATGGATAGTATGGATTAAAACTATTTGTTAGAGTGTAACTCCAGTTTCTCATTAAAGCCTAGAAGGCTAAGGGTCTATGGGGTGGATAACAGTATCATGCTTCTGTTCTACAGATCAGCTATTGAATCTATTATATGTTATGGTTTTACGATATGGTTTGGTAATCTGTCCGTTAAATTTAGGTCACAACTTCAAAATGTAGTTAGAAGAGCCGGAAAAATAATTGCCCCTAACTTAAACGAAGTCTGTAAAGAAGCAGAGCCTTAAAATTATTGGTGATCCAAGCCATATTCTTCATGAAGAGTATGAGTTGATGCCTTCAGGCAGGCGATATGGGGTACCAATCTGTAAGCTGAATAGGTATAAATTCTCTCTAATTCCACTATGAATGAAATGATTGAATAATAATGAATGATTTGTGTGTGTGGGTGAGAGCAAACGTGTGATATATGGGCTATAGTGTTCTGTCTTAAGTGTAGGTATAGCGAAATATTACATGTTGTATGGATGAAGTGTAATTGTATAGTGAACCGTTGTATGTTGACCTGCTCTCTCGATTTGCCCAAGACAAATTTCTCCCAAGGGAGATAATAAAGGATAAACTAACTAACTATTCATGTTCTATCAATCACAATGACCTGATTAGATCAAACCGAAAGCCAACAGTTATTAACAGGACTTCGGAAGATGTTAGATCAATCAGCTTGCTGATGATGATCAGAGTAAACGAGTAGAGGGGAATCACTCCAGATCTTATGTTTGCCTGTGGGAATCGAGGTCTGGCTATGGGTCACGGCCCAAAGAAAATAAATGTGTTGTTCATCCATTTGGGAGAGAGAAGGCAGAAACAGGTCCTTAATGGCTTCATGGAATTTCAGTTCCCACTAACATCACACAGCCCAAGCATTTTAATGGTGCAGAAACTAGATAAGGATCTAAATTAGTTTGGTTTTGGTTAACACATTAACTGACTAAGCAGTTGTACTATTCCAGTGTTGGACTAATCACAACGCTTTGCTGCGTGTGCGAGGAGAAATTGATCTTGTGCTACTCCAAATAAAGATATTACAGCTGACCCTGTTGCAACTATGTTTCTGTAATGGAGATTGAACAGATGACAAAGTTTGAGTCAGTAAGTCCGTGTCTAGACCGAGAATTCATGAATCAGACAAAAAGTCCATAATAATACTAGTGCTCATATTAGAATCGTGGTGTATATCTTACAGATATACGCTAGTTGTGAAACGTTGCTCAGAGATGAGATTTCTTCATTTTTACCGTAGTCCTACCATCTATACTATTAGTAATATACTGTATATAATAATTATTATTATTATAATAATATAATAATAAAAACATTAACACTATCAAATAGGACATGCATTATGCAGTGGCCATGAAAAGTGTTAAACAAATCAACCCATTCCTGATGTAGCTTTGCACACACAGGGAATTTCACCCAGGAGTTCTCTAAATAGGCCGAGCACCATAGTGCTTCAGCTAAACTACTTGTACGGGGAAACAATCTAATTTTAACACGTGCATTAATTTCATTATTTACATTTGTCTTCGAAACAATTTTCAATCTAGTATATCCATGCAACTTTTCCCTGTTAGTGTAATCTTTAAGTGGTTAATGGATTTCCCCAGGCTAGTTTACGAACAGGACTGAAAGTTGTGTCCGGAGGTAGGAGACACATAATAAGGCAAAGATCTGTACGAGGAAAGAAGAAACTCATAAAATGAATATTAAAATTCAGTCCCTTTTCCTTCTGTCTGTGCTTTTCACGGCTATAATGACAAATTCTAATACTGATGTTGATGAAAACTTTCAGTATGTACTCATCTCAATTTATGCTAACACTTCTTTTTTCATCACTAGTACAACCTGGTCACAACATTAACAAACACACACACACACACACACACACGCACACACACATACTCACACTGCACATACGCACACGCATACGAGTCCTGCAAATTATTACTAGATTGTAGGAATGGGCAATACCACTTTTTCTGTCTGAAACCAAACAATACTGAGTTAGAATGCCAATAAAAGACTGATGCTTTAAAAAAAAAAAAAAAAAAAACTTCATGCGTACACAAAACGGGGATTCTTCTGTTTTCTGCTTGCATCAGGATCTAACATCAAGATCTACATACTAGATTGCATTGTGGTGAACCTGTCTACTATACATGTATATGTAACATTGATCTTTGTGCAATGACATGAAACAGGAAGCGTAGAGGACATATCTTGTACATATCCTAGCCCATCTTAGTTTAGCTCCTCTACATCTTTCTGCCTTGTCTCAGTGCTTCTGAGGGAGTACACAGATTTGAGAGAATTTACAGCAGCAACAAAATTGGATCACGTCCCCCGCGTAGGAAATGCACCTGCTGTTTTTCCTGTCGTCTGTAAGAAGGCTTAAACGAGCGAATGGCACACCTTGCACTTTTGATTTAGGGGAAACCAAATGGGCTCAGTTAAAAAGGGCTCGGCTCCAAGGGACCTGCTGGAGGAGGCGACGTCGAAGGCATTTCAAGTGACATCATCGCAAGGGGACGAAAAGCAGTCCTGAGAGACTCCAGACGGTGGCAGGGAAAAAGAAAAAAAAACCCGTCCAAACCAATTACTTCCCAACTCTGAACTGCCAGATGACTTTCACACGCTTACACACTCAATCATCCTCTTTTACACTCTACCTGCACGTCTGATGGAGAGAGAAGACAGAAACTGAGTCAGAGTGATGAGATGTAGATTGTCACTTTTCAATAAGAGACTTGCTCAGTGCACAGAAATGGAGGGATTGCTGGAGGTAAAAACTGCATCAGATGACAGCAGTGGGGCCTGAATGATGTTCAGTGCTAGCGTTTAATAAGGTAGATGTAATGAAACTAGAGGTGGAATGGTATGAAATATTCATGGTATGACAAACGCACAACCCGATATCATGCCATCTGCTTACGACTTCACATTTGCAAAGCGGATGACGTTAAATGTCGTATAACATTGCAGCAGCAGTGTGAGCATGAGCATTGTTTGATTATGGAAGCTGCTAGAATTTCTTCAGGAGTTCATCGAAAACAATGCAGAAACACTGTTTTCTCAGATGGGTTTCATTAAAGGGCTCCGACCAAACCGCTAAACTGAGCTGCGACGCACAAACCGAAACAAAGGACAGAGCTGTAGTGCTGCAGAAATGTGATTCTGCATATCGGGACTAACAAATCATAAAAGTATGAAGCAATAAACAATACACAAAATGTTTAAAACTATTTACGTAAATAATTATCTAATCATTTATCAAGTGTTGGCTCCATGTTCTCTTTGCTTGGGTGGTTTTTGTAATGATTTCTGTATAAAGGCTTGTTTACCTTTTTTTTTTATTTTTTTTTTTTTTAACATTTTCGTCACGTTTCTGAACGAATGAAAGAGTTTTACGGTATGAGAACATTTTCAGCCCAACATGTCCAAACCAACCAAAAGTATCAATTTCTCACTGATTCTGATTTGGTAACTGGACTAATAGGTGTGAAGACAGTTTCAGAGTTCCTTTCTTACACAGGAATCATCACACTCCTAAACAAAATCCTTATCACTTTAGGTAGGTGAACACTGTCACTTTTATTGCCACTTTTTTTTTTTTTTTTTACATTCAAACAATCCCATGAGGACAGAAAAGTGCAGGATAAAGCACTTTTGTGAACAGTGCAGATTTATATGAGACAAGGCCAGGACAAAGTGCAATTAGAGCGCATGGGTCTGTACTCACGGTGTGTGAAAAGCTGCATTGTGCACATGAGAACTTGCTGAGCTTGGGCCTGTTCTCCTATTCAATAACTTAAACGATGGAGGAAGAGGGCTACAAAATGTATACTACAGTACTATATTGCTATAAGATCCCCACCAACCATACAGCTAAACTTACGATCCAAACAAAGTTTTTTTTTTCTTACTAAACAATTACACTGACAAAGAAAAATGCTGCTGCTGCATATCTGCGCTTAAACATTTCACATTAGTGCAGCCAACCCCCCCAAAAATTAATTTCAATATAATTATATTGTTTGGCATGGGACTCTCAAGGACACAGTGTGAACATAGCACAGCTGTGAAAATAGAGAGAATTAACACTGTGCATCATCCTTTTACATATTTCCAGGTATTTTTCCCCCCAAGTAAATGTGAATAATTACAGCCGTATAATTGCTCGGTTTTCAGTATGGCTCTGATTTAACATCACACCGTATGATGCCGCGAACGGAGGCTTCCCGTCTGACACTCTTGAAATGTTTTGACATCGTTAAAGCTGCTTTGGATTATTATCTGTAGTTCAAGTAAAGATAGTCCAAGTCTCTAAACCTCTACTGATCTTTTAACAGGATAAACACTCACCCTCTGCCATAAAACTGCTTCGTTGGAGTAGAAACCATTTGTACCAACGAGTAAGGGCGTAATCACCAGACCGTTTCTCCTGATAAACTGGGAATGACGTTAGCCCCACATGCGACTGATCCGGAGCCGTAACGGAGACCGATGGATCCTCTCCATGTGCTTAACCATCACCGTCTGTTCTCTATTCAGCCGTGGTTGTATTTTTGACCGACGGCATCTGTTTTGATTTTTATATCGATACAACAGTAACATTTACAGTTGAGTGCAAAAGGTTCATAAATGTGAAAAACCCTGGTGAAATTTGGATTTATCTACTACAGGAAGACTATAACTTCCTACAGGTTCGTTTTTTGTTGTTGTTTTTTTTTTTTAACTGAAACTTATGGACATCATAATACATGTTAATACATTTATTAGGTATAACCATTACCATGAAAACTATATGTATGTATGTTGATAGCAGCTTACTGTATCAGACTGATGGACTTCCAGTAATCATTCCATGTTTAATCATTTAATTTATTACAAAAACTAATATAATTCATATAGGATTAGAAATCATTATATGTATAGTACAAGTCGAATGTTTGGACACAGCTAATTAAATCCTGTTTTAAACTGGACTAGAGAGTGAAGGAAAAGTAGCCAGCTTCGTGCTCGCATATGTGGGATCTCCTTCAAGACTCTTGGAAAAGCGTCCATGGTCTTACGAAGTCGGTTGAGAAAATGCCAAGAGCTTGCAAAGCTGCTGTCAAGGCAAATGGTGGCTATTTTGAAGAATCTAAAATAAACAATAGTTTTGATTTGTTCAACACTTTTTTTGGGTCACATCGTAATTGGATTGTGTATTTGATAGTTTTCAGAGTAACGTGTGCACTATTACTCTAAACAGTATCAAATACTGGACATATACACCAATCAGCTATAACATTAAAAGCACCTGCTTAATACTGTGTAGGTCCACCAAAACAGGACCCAAGGATTCCCAGAAGAACATAACACTTCCTCCGCCACCTTCCCACAGTGCATCCTGGTGCCATCTCTTCCCCAGGTAAGCGGCGCACAGGCACCCGGCCGTCCACATGATGTAAACAAAACGTGATTCGTCACACCGGGCCACCATCTTACATTGCTCCATGGTCCAGTTCTGATGCTCTCGTGCCCATTGTATGCATTTTCGGTGGTAGTCAGGGGTCAGCATGGGCACTCTGATCAGTCTGCCTTTACGCAGTCCCATACGCAGTAATCTGCGATGCACTGTGTGTTCTGACACCTCTCTATCATAACCAGCATTAACTTCTCTCAGCAATTTGTGCTACAGTAGCTCTTCTGTGGGATTGAACCAGATGGGCTAGCCTTCACGCCCCACACATATCAATAAGCCTTGGGCACTCATGACCCCGTCGCTGGTTCATCAGTTGTCTTTCCTTGGACCACTTTTAGTAGGTACTAACCACTATACACCATGAACACCGGCACACACACATTCACACACTCATTCGTACTTAGGACAGTTTATTTCCTAATGCACATACCAACATGTTTTGGGGAGCTGAGAGAAAACTAGACAGCCCAGAGGAAACCAATGTGGAGAACACGCAAAACTCCAGGTACACATTAACCTGGAGTTTTGTGAGATGGCAACGGTACTCACTGCACCACTGTGCTAAAGATATACAGTTTGTTAAATCATGCTCTTTTTTGTATGAAGCAAATATGAGAATAAAAGGAAGTGCCATCATCCACTCCAGGCATTAAAACCAGCTTTGGAGAGGAGATTATTGACAGAGTTTCATAATAGGCAGCCCACTTGACTGCCCTCTAGCCTCAAGCCTCTCAAAACTCTCTACACCCAGTCTGTCTGGTGGCATACACACACACACACACACACACACACACACACACATAAATGAAACAACAAGCACATCTTCACAAAAGGGGTCTCGTTGTTCAACAAGTGTTGTCTGATTGAGACGGGCTTCAAATCAGAAATTGCACCTCTGAATAAGTAAGAGGAAAATGAATCATGCACTTTAGAGCTTATGTACATATACTTACTCAACAAAGGAAAAACATGACTAATGTAAAATCAGTGGCACAAACAAAAAGAGTGAGTTATTGTAAGATGAGTAATCTGGTGAAACGAGTGTTTTTGAGCTTAAAAATGATAACATTCCTAACAGATTATACACACACATGCAGCGTCTACAAAAGGCCCACTTAATTTAATGCAAACAAATCTAGCTGTAGAACCTGGTGTATGTGTGTGTATATGTGTGGCTTTGGCTCAGGTGGTAGAGCAGGTTGCCCACTAATCGTAGGGTTGGTGGTTCGATTCCCGGCCCACGTGACTCCACAGGCTGAAGTGTCCTTGGGCAAGACACTGAACCCCAAGTTGCTCCTGATGGCAAGTTAGCGCCTTGCATGGCAGCTCTGCTACCATTGGTGTGTGAGTATAGACTCAGTGTAAAGTGCTCTGGATAAAAGTGCTATATGAGTGCAGACCATTTACCATTATGTGTGTGTGTGAAGGAGGACACAGGAAGGAGACAGGCTAATTTTCCTCAGAGCTTGCTTCAGGCTCCCTTTATCTTTTTCGGCCACGCTTTTCAGCACACTTTTCATTTACTCAAAACGAGACGTTCATGACTTCGGCCTCATTCAAGTTCAAGTTCAATTCAACGGTCTGTGTAGTTGTGTGACTAAACCCACCCACTGCAAAAGGACAAACAAAGCACGTAAAAGTAACCTCATACACAGGCGAGAATCATCACATGTTACCTGCCACTTCAACCCGCTTCCTCTGTCTGCTGATGTTCGACCACGCCCCTGCTGCCAAAACAGCTTATTTCGATCTTTACACGAACCATGTGACCCAAGTTAGATACTTTTGTTATATATGCAGTACAAGCAAATCAGCCAAAGTAGATCATCTGTGGATTATACCAAAATCTCCCAGATTATCCTGAAATCTTAAAGGAATTCTCACATACGCAAGCACATGTTGGCTGCTTTTCCTTCACTCTATGGTCCAGTTTAAAACTACCTATGTCCAAACATTTGCCTGATCTATTTTATAACAATCACGGTTTTCCTAGATGGCAGTTTGTCGGTATAATATACCGCTTCTGCTGCTATAGGTTTTCGGTTTCCATATTCATTCATTCTCCAATAACGTTGGAATATATTCTGTGAGAGCACAAACTGATCTTATACACAACGCTCCCCAGATCAGTTTTATATAGAAATACTTATGATGTCTCATTTTTTTTTCCGGAGAAAAAATGTGAATTTTGGGCTGGGTTAACTTTTTTTTTTACGCAAACTCCAATCTGTAGAGAAAAAAAATCAGCCATCTAAAAGGAGTTTAAAGATCAGAATTTTGCGTTCGGGGGTACTTTTAGCCAAGGTTATCTTAGTCTACGTTATGTACACACTTCAGTGACTTCTACAGCTGCTATAAAGTAGATATAGGAAGAAATCCAGGGTGCAGAGCAAGGAGAGTGCACAGCCAGAGTATAGTAAAAGTGGAATAACAACCTTCTTGATTCTTAACATTCTTAACATGATAGAGTAATATTAATCAGAAGCTTCTCCAATGCTGGTTGCCCAGAGATGGTACAGTAACCAGGCAACCAGTTCAAACAGCAGCATCACGCCAGCGATGGGTTGCCCTGGAAACAGGTGACTGAGTGTGTGTAATGGACTATGAAAGCGACACGTCCAGGTTAGTGGACGCTCTGAAAACACAGCCTCCCGATGTAGGGCATTAATGACGCAGGATACATTAAATCCTGCATGGCTGAGCAGTCCAATCAGCCTAATCTTTTGGATCATTGTGATAATGTAATAGACCTGTAATAGCAGTTAAATGTGTTCTCTTCACTACTGCCTATTGAGCCCAAGAACTCTATATTTCATCAGGTATGAAAAGCTAAAAGAGTTTTGTTTGCTCCATAGTGGCGCCATGTTTTTGGGGTTTGAATTTTGATGACACCACAGCTTTTTGTAGTTAGGATTCTGGAGAAGCCTACTGTAAGTGTCCTGGGAGAAAAGGACATAAAAAACAATTCAATCTGATAAAAAAAAAACATCAAGTGCCATGTTTTTGCAATGCCGCATATAGGCTCCAATTGCTATTTTGGAATTGACCGTGTCTGTTGTTGTCCACTTTGATTTTCATTTTGCCCTATTTCAGTCATTGTAGATCGCCTGACCCTTTCCCTTTTTTTAAAATACACTTTTGGATTTGTTCACAGTGTTTGGTGCTTTGTGTTTAAAAAAAAAAACCAAACAATCATGCACTTGCATTCAACGCATTCAATGCTCATTCCTAATTCCTGACATGTAGCTGCTGAGGTGTTTGTCGTTTGCTCTTTTATCTGTGAACTTGTATGCAAAAAAAAAAAAAAAACTCCACCACTCATGCCAATTATTTAGTAGTACTATTATGTGGTAGTAAAAAAAAGGGAAAATAATTACTAGCTACTGTTACTACTAACATTTTTGGGGGGGATTTTGAGTATTGAACCACTTTTATTGCATCAGTTATTACAAAGCAATACATTTGATCATCTTATTCAAACACATCATTCTTCGTTATGTCAAAATGCACTTGGCAGGGGTTCCCCGTGCCAGTCCTCGAGGCACTGTGTCAAATTTTCCCTCCAATTTTACTCCAAGCACACCTGATCCAGCGCATTAACTAAATCTAGCAGCACTGTGAGGAAGAGTTGCTGACCTAGGATCTCTCTTTGTGTTTAAAATCCAGCCTTATCGGCAAAGACAGTGCTCATCTTTGATAACACAAGACATTTGCTTAATATTAGTCTCGACTCGTTTACTATCCCAATGGAATCTGATAACCCCCTATAACTGAACAGATCTTTAAAACGTACGAACGAATCCAATTTTGTGAATAAGGCCATCCTGTCAACTTTCCTGGGAATGTCAAGAGGCATTGCTCTCTATCTGCTCATGTAACGTAATGAGGGTTAGGGGCGGATGCAAGTGCAGTTTAGAGTTTTATTAAAAACATGTAATCCAGAGGGCAATGCAAAAAACATAAACAAGGACAGGCGAAAGTCAGGTGTTCGGCAAACGGGCATGAAACAAGCAAGGCAAAGATCAAAATGAGAGACTAGAAAGGAGATAAAAAACCAGACACGAGAACACATAAAGACTTGGTACGGTGAAACACTCAATAGTTTGTGTCTGAACAAAGACACACGAGGGGTTTAAATAACAAACATGATCAGGGGTGTAACACAAAACAGCTGTGATTATCGAGACCATGTGATCGAGACATCCAGTGACATAACAGGGAGGAGACAGGACATAATCCAGAACAACTACACGTGTGAGATGTAAACAAAGTCAGTGTGACTGAACTGGGAAGTGCACGCAGCTGCGCCTCGGGCTGCAGAGTGCGCTGCGTGCTCCAGAGCTTTGCGCGAGGGGAAATCGTGACAGCTCAGCTCAGTGCAGTTTCAAATTGTGTCGAGACATCCACTTTTAATGACATCCACCTGTTCTCATCACTTCCATTTCGGCTTTGATTTGGAGGACAGGCCATCTCTGTGACAGCCTGCGAGAGTCAGTCATAAAGAAATGGAGAATAAAAGGGGAGAATAGATCTGTGGGGGAATGAAAGAGATGACAGAAAAAGTCCACAGAGCAAGATGAATAACTTCTGCTGTTTTTGTCTTTGACTTTTGTCGCTCCCTGAGAATATATGATGAAAAAGATGGTAAGATGGCATATGATGGCAGCGCTAACCATACATGTGTGAAATCAGTTTATAGATATAGATAGAGCGAACTGTATTACATTTGTACGAATATGAACGTTCAGTACGATCCAAATCAAACTGTTTTCATTAAAACATTTATTAATAACTAACACTAATAACATTAACACACATTCATACTTTTTAATTAAAGTATTATTTAAATGTAGGCTAAATCAAGTTTTAGTGGTTAAAATGAATGGAATGGGCTTGATAGTCTTCAAATTATATTGCTGCAAGAATTCTGACCTTTTGTGCTGCATCCTGTACAGTGATGCTCTTTGAAACCTCAGGAGAAACCTCAGACCAGACAGCACTGTGGTTTTTTTTTAAAGTATATTTTCCAGGATACTGTGTGAACTTGGATATACCAGCTCATCAAATCAAATCATCCACCCATCAGCAAATCTGTGCTCGTAAACCAATCTACTGTATGCAAGAATAAACCATCATGCTTATAAATCCACTCCTCTATCATCAGTAAAATTCTAAATTCTCATAAATCAATACATACCTCCATCTATCCTTCCAACCCATATTCCATCCAAGTATTAATCTAATAATCCACCCATGTTCCCATCTAATCATTCTTCCATTCATACATCTACTCAGTTGTACTATTCGACTTATACATCCATCCATCCATCCATCCTTCCTTGCTTCCATCCATCCATATCCTCATAACTCCATCTATCCATTCATCCTTCCATCCATCCATCCACCCATATCCTCTTAACTCCATCTATCCATTCATCCTTCCATCCATCCATCCATCCACCCATATCCTCTTAACTCCATCTATCCATTCATCCTTCCATCCATCCATTCTTTCCTCCTTCCTTGCTTCCATCCATCCATCCATCCACATCCTCATAACTCCATCTATCCATTCATCCATCCATCCATATCCTCTTAACTCCATCTATCCATTCATCCTTCCTTCCATCCATCCATCCTTCCCTCCATCCATCCATCCTTCCATCCATTCATCCATCCTTTCTTCCATTGGTTAGCTCACCATTTAGCAATATATTTGTTCATACTTCTATCAACCCATTGGTGTGTTCATAAAACCATCCATCCAACCATCCACCAATAATTCAATAACTGTGCCCTCCATCCATATGAATCAAATCATCCACCCAACAGTCTTTGCATCATTCATTCATCCATACAACCCTTTGTTTTATAATCTATTTCTATCTATTTATCCATTAACCCAACCACCACCAATTTTATCCACAAACCCACAAATATTTAAGGGTTTACAGGTAGATGAATGGACTGATGAACGAATGGATAAATAAACATACCTACTTAAATACATAATCATCAGTCTATACAGTAAGTAGCCCAGCGTTCATCAAGCTGATATCTATCTGTTCAGCAATTTGCCCACAATCAACAAATTAGCGTGCTCATAAACCTATCCATTCCTTCTTAAACCCACCCTCCCATCCATCGAGCCACAGATCCACATATATCCATCCTTGCATTTAATCAAACATTCATCTACCTAACCACTGATTCATCCCTCGTCATTGTGACTGACTGATCGTAATGAGCATATAATCAGTCTTGTTGTATAATCAGAAAGGGCACTTGTAGGATCTGTGTTGAATTGTAAGTATATGATCATGCACACAGGGACAACAAAGTAATTACAATCATCAATACAACACAGCTCCTTCTGCCCACTATAAATAATCAGAATCCATCACAAGAAACTGTTAATACTCGATTGCAGCTTTTAATTGTTAATGGATGAGGGTCACCGAAGGTGTAAACACATGCATACAGCCATACACTCTCTCCACACACAAGGTTATCCTCGAGTCTTATCATCATCATCATCTGGACCCATGCAGTTACACACATACACATGCTCCAATGATCAGACTCTAAACGTTAATGGAGCTCTCCCTCAGGTAGGTGTCCTATTATACTGCCTGATTGTAGTTAGACTTCACCTAAGATTAGCCATGTGCTAATCAAGAGCAATTCATCTGTTAATGAGAAGACTGTATCTGTCAGTCTATAATTGGTAATTGTGAAATCTGACTAGGGCATAAAACCACTGACCTCCAAATGACCACCACACACCCACTGTTCAGACTACTGATGGGACTCTGCTATTCCAGAGAGAGGGGGGGGGGATGCATATGTGCACCAGGCCTCATACAAATTTACTGTTTATATGCGTGAAAACAGAAATCCACCTACACTTGGTGTCCATATTCGTCTTTCGCTGGTATCTTGACATTATTGTACTCTCTCTCTCTCTCTCTCTCTCTCCCATCATGTGAGAATTTCATCTGTGTAAATGTAACAGGGAGCTTTATTGTGCTGTAAGATCTTTTCACGCAGTGAATCACATGCCTAATACCGATATGGCTCTGTAACTCCTTGTACTTCCCCTAACCTCAATGAGTCCAACAGAAGGCCAGAGGGGTCAGAGGAGAGAGCAGAACTGTAGTTCAGCTGTCATTATCACTCATCTGTACACTGACACTGTCTGTATTTACACACAAAACATTTTGCTCAACCTGAATGCGTTCATTCTGATTCCATGTTAACCCTAAAATCGGCATTCTGTTGGAAATTTCTGTTTGTTACATTAAATTGAGATTCAGTAGGAGGGTGAGCCATACTCATTTATCAGTGCCAACGATCAATTTAGGAAATGGGATCAAAATCAATTATGACATATCTATTTAGGTCTCAAGGGCTTAATTTGAACTTGACATGATGATTCCAAAATGCATAGACACCACAGCGTTTTCAGGTAATTGGATAAAAATGCTTTTATGCAGATCATTCCAGAATTACTGGATTACTTCGTGGATTATCCACATCACTGGACTGGACTGGAGTTTTTCCAGTCAGATTTTTACTTGATCATTAGACTGCATGTAAACGTAGGTAATGTGTCCGGAAAGTGAAGAGTTTCCAAAGACACCAGTAGTCACGTGCGCTTTCAGAAAGAGAGAGAAAGTGAGAAAGCGCAGGAGGGACAGCTGAACAGTTGTGCAGAGAACACCAGGTATTTGCATAATGTTCATTGTGCTCATGTCTACATTATATTAGGTATGAAAAATAAAATTCATGGCAGCAGGGCCAGTGACATTATTAAACTGATCATACTCATTAACATTTTAATGACCGCAGGTTTAGTTGGATGGGTGGCACAGTGTTCTGACTGCTAAAAACCAAAATTAACAGCCTAGCAGATTAAAATGGCTGAGTGCCCAGCACTGTCCTGTACTACCCCAGTAAAAGACATGGTTTCTTAATCTTAAAAACCAACCATGACGAATTTACACCAGTGAACATAACTGGCAAATCCCTTTTGACTGTAAGCTCCAACTACCCACTCATTAAATGATCTCAGAGCTTTTACATAGTCAGCACTGCCACGTATGTCATTCAAACTGTAAGACTGCGCATACATTTGCAATGGCGGAGACGTCTGACGTGATGCTCGCCTGCTTTGCAGACAGCCTGCATATGCAAACTGAACAATAATATCAATTTTAAATAGCAATCAGGGCTAGGTTGCTAGTCTATGGCATTGAAAAGTTGCTAATGTACGAGAGTGAAGGTCAGTGCTCTTGATGTGATGCAGTACAGTCATGGCTGTCTCGAGAGAGAATGCTGAAAAATACAGTTCACATTATAAATATGTTAAATAAAGCAAACAGCTCAGGACTGCAGCAGAATCGCCCCCCCAACGGTCACTGGCAATGACCTTCGCAAGCGAATAATATCTCCGTGCTCACAACATCAGTCATACGCTTTAGGGAGTTTTTCCAATGACTCCCACTGACTAAAACTATGATTATTTGCAGAAATAATCACCATCATATCCAACATGCCAATGTTGCATTCTGCTGCTGCTTTTTCCTCCAATTAAGCTGGGAAAGAACATGTTGTATAAACAAACCACAATCAAAAGGTACCCACGAAAAAACAAAAACAACAATATGTGTGGAGATGCTAATCGTGCTTTGGACAAATACGACAGCTTCACTTGCCTCAGTAACGCTGTCTCAGAAGAATGGGTGGCTGCATAAGCACTTTTATGCTTCGCTGATTTCATTTGCCAGCATGCTCTGTCCTATCATGGCTGCTCTGTCTGTTAGACTCAATGCACTCAGTGGCTGGATCCAAAATCAATACTCATCTTCATTTGGGAACTGCAATTGACACACATACTTATGGTGGAATTTCGGTTTGTTTCAATTAACTTCAACCAAAGATTATCGCAACATGACTTTACACAGCAGGGCAAAACAAATTTATTTCCGATTCATGTACATTACAGATTCATTTAGCAGACGCTTTTATCCAAAGTGACTGACAGATGAGGAAATACAAGAAAAGTGATATATCAAGCAGAGAACTATAGAAGTAGTGCTACCATACAGTTATTAAAAATTGAGTGCTAAAGGAACAAAAGTGCACAGAGTAGAGGTGTAAGAGGAGGTATAAGTGATGTAAGTGGGTATATTTTGAGTGGGGACATGTTAAGGGTTAGTTAAGTGTTTACAGAAGAGTCTTTAGATGTTTTATTGAAGTGACGGATTCTGCTGTCCGGATTGAGGTTGGAAGTTCACTCCGTCCCTGAGGGACAATCAGTTCGAAGGTTCTGGAAAGGGACCTCATGCCTCGCTGAGTTGGCGTTAACTGATCACAGGATTCATCCATTTAATTATCTATTTTAAACCTGGGTTGGATTTTTTTTCCCAGATTCATTACAATAAAAATTTTCAAACTGCAGTCGCTGTTCATATATCCCCATAAGGTCGTATTTAGATTTGCTGACTGTCTGTGATTTAAGTGCAAAAGTTAGGTCAAGTAGGAAAATATTCAGAGTGGTGCTATACAGGAGTTCACACCTGCCATATTTGTCTTGAGTAGAGGTTTCCAAGATGTTGTAGATAGTATAAAACCAAACAAATAATTAAAGCTGCAAGCAGCGTTTAAAGGGGCCAAGCACCAAAGGCGCAGCAAGCGCAATGCGGAGCCTGAAGAACACGAAGAGGAGAAACAGAATGTACATGAATGAATAAAAGATAGGTTCAGAAGCACAGCTGAGAATAAGACTGAACAGGAAATGAACAGAACAGAGGCATTTATTTGCCTGCCAAAAGGTTGAAAGGTTACTGCAATGCTGAGCAACAAAAGAAAGGAACCGAAAGACAAGACATTACACAAACATTTAAGAACTTGCACCACATGGGAATCAAACCCAGGACCTTTAGAATTAATACATGTTGTTCATCATGGTGCGCCACACTAAAAACTAATTTTGAACAATGTTTTCAAAAGTTTTGTTTTTACAAACAACCTTATATTTTTAAAACACTATGCAGCACTGTGTTCAAATTTTCCAGGTACCTAGAGGACATACTATTTTGTACCAATATGTCAAATATTTTAAAAGATATTACAATATATGACAAATTGCAAAATGGAGGACAGGCGGTTTGTCCAATTCTGGCAAAATCGGTATCCACGGATTGGTCATGAGTTTGTGTCAAAGGTTATAAGCAAAATTTTTATTTTTCAAATCTCATGACATGTAGGTGGTGCTGTTCTGAAATTCGGCATGGACCCTCAGATCATGCTGCTGATGAAGTTGACCAAGTTTCCTTACAATTGATCAAAGTCTGGCCGAGATACAGCCTATGATCCGATTTTGCGCCAACATCATTGAATTTGCAACTTTTGAACAGATATGAATATCAAAATTCTGTTCCGTTACTTTTGTGCGGGTCTGTGCACTGATCGTCTGAGCCAATTTTGGTAAGAATTGGCCAAAATTTGAATGAGGAGTAGTGAAAAAACTTAATATTGTACATTTCAAAATGGTGACTACTGTAATGGGTGGAGTCTTAATGTAAAATATGGATTGTAATCATCATGAGGAGAGTAATCTGATTAGCTAAATTTCTTTTCTTTAGGACAAAGAGTTCAACAATTTGAAAACCTTCTGACAAGTGAATTTCTGAACCAGTGGTAGTGCTATAGAGTTGGTCCTAGAGATGCCATAATTGGTCCAGGTACTATTCATGGTCATATGAGTGTGCCAAATTTAATCATTTTCCTACGTATGGTTCATAGGGCTGCCATAGACTCCCAGTGGAGAAGAAGCAGAACAGTAATAATAAAATTAATGGATACAATAGGTGTCTACGCACCTTCGGTGCTTGGCCCCTAAAAACACTAATCTGATGATAGCAATGAGAAGATGGCAAGCATATTTTTGTCCATTCAATGCGCTTTCCTGAAATTGTGACAATGGTTTGAAGGATAAGCTGACCAAGTACTTATCTGCTATGCTTACAGCTCACTTTAAGTAAGTGTTGTTCATAATTTTATCCATATAAAATACAGCCCTGGAGATCCATTTAAGATGATATTTCTTCTGATCTCTATGTTAAAAAAAAAACTTCCATTGAATTTTTAATGATATTCCCGAATTTATTATTGTCCTAAAATGGAATTCTATTGGTTGTCTAAGTGTTTTTACAGCCCAAAATATGAACATGACATAGTATGGTTACATTAATCTTTAAGACAGTGGGGTCGGACTACTTGTCATTTGAGCCATTATTGTGCAAAAAAAATGGTCTGAAGTTTAAGGTCAGACTTGAGCCTCTGTTTTAGGCAGTAGTTATGTCTGAGGACTGAATACTGATGTACACAATTTTGGTATTGAATTTCAATATGGCCTAATGGTTGTTATACTAATGCCACAGCTATATGTGCTGACTAAACATCCAACATTAAGCTTTCACCACAGATTATGTTTAAGGCCGTTTTCCAGTCATAGTTCAGCATAGAATTTCTAAATGCTGTGCACTGAATGATGGAGAAACACACGTTATATGACTTGACTGGACAAACTGAATGGTATGTACAACAATCCTGTACAAAAGTGGATTGAATACAATCAGGTGTCATGTAACTTCAAATTATTTCTACATTACTGCCAGAAGAAACAACCAAGAAACAGCTTGTGGAGTTTAAATGATAGGATATGGGAACTGATATATGTCTGAAAACAATATTCCCTTCACTGCTCCCTCACATCACACTGCGCTATTTCATCACAAAGCTCATGGTTTTATCATGGCACAAGAAGTCGACACCAGCAGCCATGAGGTGAGCACCGCCTAGAGAATACTAAAAATAGAATTAAGTGCTTGAGCTCGCCTGAGCAAGCTAGACAGGGAACAGGTCACATCTGTTCACCATGCTAACCCTGAATACTTCTGGCTGAATGTGACCTCCATCCAAGTGAGCTCATCATTAATGTCTTAGCCAGGGAAAAGATACAACTGCTAATTTGCTCTAGTCAATAGCTCTTGAAATACAAACATTCCCAGTCAAATGTTCTGATAGTTGGGGGCAATATTAGGTTTGCTATTTTAAAATGTAGTTAGGTAAGTTACAAAACATGTACCTCAGGAACATTAGAGCTACCCATCAGAGCTGCTTGTCTACAGGGTAATTAGCATAACTATGTTGAAGCTACCATTTGCCATCTCATCTGCATTTTACAAATAATAACCAAACCACTTGAAGCTCCATATTGTTATTTACAGCAGTGCTACTGCTCCACAATATTACACATTACATTGTATATTACATTACATCACAATGCACGCATTACATTGCTCCACATGGTAAAAAAAATAAAATAAAACAAATGACATTATTCTTAAACACTGAATGACTGCTGAAATGGGTGGGACTTCTGAATAGACTGTCAGTCAGTAGGCTACAAATAATGTTTGGTATAAAGATATACACAGTTTTCATTGCCACATTTAATAGTTTTATGTTTAATTTAGCACATACTGAATTAAATTCATATATATCAGCTACTTTAGACAGTCAGCATGTCTGGGTCTTTCAATGTAGTCTGAATGGAAACCTTTTCAATTTTGGTGATCACAATTTTAAAAATGCTAGAATTTTACTTATGATTGAAAAGAGATGTGAGCAAAAAAAAAAGAAAATAAACATATTTCAGGTCTGGGAAGCTTGTAGTCTTTAGAACTTCATAGAGAAGTGTAGGATTTTCCCAGGTGGCCACACTTTTATAGCAAAGTTATTGCAAATTGTTATGTACCGCTGACTTTGTTCTCAAACCATAGTAATTTATTTTATTTTATTTTATTTTATTTATTTATTTTTTTTAACAGATGTTGCTGTGATCTGTGGTGGTGCTGAACTGATTATGGTCCCACTTGACTTTTTCTTGAACCTCTTGAGACAAACAGAGTAGTGTGTAGTATGCTCCTTTAGATCTCCCCTCTCCGCCCCCCGGGGAATGAAATGTGTTATGGTTGTCAAGGAAGGAGCCCCGGAGGAAGGAAGAGTAGCAACAGTCTGCTTGAGAGAGGCGGATGAGAGAAGGAGAGACAAAAGAGACAGGAGGGGATCCCCTGAGGGAAGGTCTAAAGGTGCAATAACATGTATGACACACATCTCCCTCAAGCCATAATGACTTTGTTCTCCAGTTCTTCTTCAAATGGAGTAACTGCTGGATTTAGTCAAGCTGTTTTATTTAACAATATATCTTTTCAGTGAATTCATTACCGTTGGCATCTGGTGCTTGAAGCATAAACTGTTGGCTATAATTGCTGGTTGAGATCTTGTGTAACAAAACGCAAGACAAACTGGGCAGGCCAGAGTAAATGAGTACAGACACACTTCTACTAACCTCACTGTTGCTCTGGCCTCTCTAGGGGGGGTCTGTCTGGGTAGCCATGGAGATGGAGTGATTTCCATCTCTTCATACAAACACAGGATTCCCTAGTGGAATCTACTGGGATATGGCTTGGTCATGTCACCACCTTGTTAATATCATCACAAGAGAGCTCACAGTGAGGCAGGGGGCTGGAGGTTTTCCATGGCGTAGGCTAAGCGTGCCAAGGAGTGTGTCTATGCAAGTAATGGGAACGGCTACTTGGCCAAAGGGTGTGAAAAAAAAAACTTCTATGTTAACTGGATTAGCAAGAATAAAGTAGCAGGGTTGATGTGTAGGGGGTTTGAATGCTGTAATGACCTCTTGTAGTTTCTGCAAATTCAGTAATCAATAAAAGATTGTTTTGCTTTGGGAATAAAAAAAACAACAGTTAAAGCGAAGAAAATCACTAGAAGATGCTGAAGCACAGTTTTCAGCAGTCTGGCTATTCCAAGAAGCTTGTATCTAAATTGTTTTTTGAGGTTAATACTTAAACACTAACACACACCCTGACATTAGTTTATTTATGATTTATTTATTATGTATTACAGTTTATTTAGTATATTTATTCGATTGGTTGATTATTATTTTTTTTGCTTAAATTAACTGAAGATTTAAAAAAATATATAAATATAGGCTCACCTTTAGTAATTAGATTAAATCTGACCAACAGTAATTGAGTATTAAAAAAACACAAATCTAGCCATAAATAAAATTCACATATTTTGTCCTTACAGAACTTCATAAACCAACCAACCCAATTCCCCCGCAAAAAGAGACATTTTTCATAACTGTCTCTGTTTGCTTACATAATACCATTCATTTCAGTAAAAACATGGAATTTAAAGGCCATTTTTCCTCCATAGATTTTATCTTACTTCAAGGTTGTTGTTTTTTTAGGCTCCATTGGACACAAGTGCCTCGAACTAAGCTTCATCGAAATACGATTTTTTCCCGGCTTGATTCACTTCCTCGGGTCTTGAATAACTGTAGTCTATGAAATGCGTTCCTTTTATCGATTCACTGCTGCAGCACTTGCTTATATTAGGGTGTGTTTCATGTAATTTTGAAATTGTGGTGTGTTATTTGCATAGGACATGCAAATAAAGCCTAGTGGGTGGGAGATTGCATCCGCACAGCCGAAGCCGATTCATCATTTGCACTCAAAAATCACCGCTTGTTTTGATGTTGTATGACAGTTTCATGAATCACATGCCGATTCATTCATGTATGTCATTTGGGTTTTCGAATCTGCACTCTCTTTTACACAACTTTGATGAATAAGGGCTACTTTGTTGTTGTTTTTTTTGAGAGAGAAAACACTAGAAGTTCTAATGAGAATGACTTTTGATAGAGGAAAGGTAGGTAGTAACATGAAAATACTTTTATGCAATCTATTCTCTTAAAGATGCTAATAATTGTTGAGATGATGGTTTTAATTAGTTTGTCTGTCCTGACTGGGAGGAGTGGTCATATCTGTCTGCTACTAAACCTCAAGAAAAACCATACCAAATGATTTCTACAGCTGCAAGTGGCTGAAATACTGTAATGAAGTTCACTAACTGTTAGAGACAAGTCCCTTCATTAAAAGAAGCACCGAAGCTTAGCCTTATGTCAATCAAGGGATTGAGGAGCATGACGCAAGTAGAATACACAGAGAATCTGCTCATTCCCCTAGGGCTGGTAATACTGATATCACGACCCTACTCAACGCAAATCAAATCATCATAAGGAGAACAAGTAAAGAAGAAATTTGAGGTTATGGAGAATATATATGATGTGACCGAAGGTATAGGAAACCATCGCTGTAGCTTGTGTGGCAGAGGATCAAGAAATATACAAATAAAGTATTTGGGGGTCTTCTAATCCCTGAAGCTGACACTGAAGCCTTATTCTTGCTGAAAACTGCAAAAATGCAGTGGCATCAGAACATCACTTCAAGAATCTGACTTCAATTAACTCAATAAGGTAGGAATGTAACTGAATACGAATACGAAATATGACGGTGTATTCTAAACAGATAGAAAGACCACATTCTTTAACCTGAATGCGAATTGCTGTGAGATGCATTTAGCATTCACTTATTCATTTTTAGTAACTGGATGCTCAAGGTGTTGGTAGTTTAAATCATGCCACTAGTTACTTTTATATTTTTATCACAAGCAAGTATAAACAAAATAGTAACTGTGTGCACAGTATTAAAAACATGCTGACAGTGTTGGGGTTTTATTCCAGGGGTGTTTTCCAATGTTTTCATATTCCATTTAAACAACTGTATGAATATTCGGAGCACTAAACAGATACAGATACAAATACATTGTGCTACACCCCTAAAACAGATGTTGCTACAGGCAGCAGTGGTTTACTGCCAGTGTCCTAAAAGTGAAAAACTTCGCACTGATTTTGTCTGTCTTGATTCAAGAAAGTTCTCTGAGATGAAAAACGGCCAATATATGGAAGAACAAAAAATGAACTAGTAATCCAGATATTAATTCAGTGGTGGGAAAAAAGCCACAACATTAATATACTCACATATTAAACTGTATGTATTAAAATTCTCTGCCATTGCATAGATAGATGTATATATACATAGATAGATATCTATCTATACACACACACACACACACACACACACACACACACACACACACACACACATAAATATATATATATATATATATATATATATATATATATATATATATATATATATATATATATATATATATATATATTCTCTCTGTATGCTGTATTTTCTCGGTATTCCAATATTCCAGTGACTTTGTCATTGTGTGCACTGCTTAGCACCTTGGAATAGTTGGAGGGATTTATGGCAGTAACATATACTCAAAGGAAACTTTTCTATTTTTATGAACTTCCAAAAAGTCTGGTTTTGGAGATAACAAGCAGAAGCTCTGAGAACCCTAATAATTTTTATGTCTTAATAAAGCAGATTACTGTCTACCATGGTGACAAAATTGGGTCTGGAAACTTTTACATTGTAGTGGCAGGGAAGCAAAAATACATAGTGAATCTTTTTAACTTTCATGTTATACAACAATATTGATCACATGATAGCAGCAGATCTGGGGGGCGTGCTTCTAGAAGATAAAACTTTTTCCGATGTCTAGCACACCCCTGAATTTGTTATAAATGATTAAATTCCCTGGATACTACCTGTGCATGCCATTGATGCCACAAACACACAAATCAGCCTTAAGACAGCTGCGCAGTATCCTCTCTTCAGCCATGCTGCACAGCTTTATATACAATATGTTCATTCGGCTTACCGAGTGTCATATAATCCACACGGCATATTGTGAATGCTTACTAGAGTCAGACCACTCTGAAACAACCTCATCAGATCTAGAGTGACACAGAACGCTTCAGCCACATCAAAGATGCCCATCACATTCTTAAGTGTCAATGGACCGCACCAACTGTCCCAGATGAACTGTATCATCTGTCAGTGTCAGTGATCCTGCCACATGGAAGACAGGCAGACCCCAACTGCAGTCATGCAACATAATAGCTGCAGTGATCATGTGACATGAAACAGTCAGACAGAGGGAGAGAGAGAGAGAGAGAGAGAGAGAGAGAGACAGAGAGAGACAGAGAGAGAAAATTGGGGTTATGTATGTAAACATACTGATATTTTTCTCCGTTGATGATAAAAATAATGCAAGATGCTGTGATTGTTCTTTATTGAGAATAACAATGAGTTATCAGCATAGAGCTTGAGCTCGCTGCTTGTTGACCAGTAACTCGTAATACAGACTCATCTGTTCATAGTAAGGGCCAGCAAAAAACAGAAAAAGTGAAAAACACTTTATATAGCAACTACTGGACCACTGATTTGCATATAGATAGGAGAATTTCCATGCACCTTAGGAAAAATTTTGACTAGCTTATGCACTTGCACATCACTCCCAGGGGCCAGACTCAAGGTGATTTCAAAGATTTCATGGTGTGTGGTCGGCTGTGCCCATTCATCGGAGACCACTGGTCTGGCCTGATGGCTAGGCAGCTACCCATTACAGTTTCCTTTCTTCCAGTGAGAAAACATATGCTGGACAAACCTCTACAACAGTGGTCACCAACCCTCTTCCTTGAGATCTACCATGCTGCAGGTTGATAAAGTTGAACAAGAACATCTTAAGGAAATGGTTAGTTGGGCACGATTATGGTTGGAGATAAAGTCTTCAGGAAGGTAGAGCTCCAGGAACAGGGTTGGTGACCACTGCACTACAATACATGGTGCAACATTCCCAGTTTCACTACTAGAATCGCAAATGCCAGCATCTCTGCCAAACAAAGAAAGATTACATATTCCAACGTGTGGCCAGTGGTTTTCCATCAACAAGGTCTGCATGGCATGAGACTTGACTCACATGTCATGGAAGCAGTGAGACTGGGATACTGGTATTTGTGAGTCTTGTAGTACACAAGATTCAGGTAGGGAATCTTTTCACTTTGTGAGATCAATAGCTTTGTTCAGCTCATTACATGCTGTTGGGAAATTCTGTACAGCAGCCAATTGTCCAGATATGGGCAATAAATACAGATCCTTGAAATGCCTGAGGTGTACTGCAACTTGGACACACATTGTGAACATTCTGGATGCCAGAGATACCCCAAATGGAAGGGTACATCACTCTGCTGACGCAAAAGCAGACAATGACATAGCTTCATCAGCCTTTATCACTAGTGTCTCCACCATAGTAATTGATCTCTTCTGCATCTGCCATCATCATCTTTTATCAGCACCTTCAATGCAATTGTTCCATCCAGATTCCATCCCATCCCAACATTTCATATGTTTTCTATGTTCTATTGTGACTAACATATGGGTTTATGAGATTTACTCATCATTGCATTCCGTTTTTAGTTACATTTTACACGGCGACCCAACTTTTTTGGAATTGGGGATGTAAATGCTCATAATGCTGTTTAATGAAACCCATACATCATGGAATAGCCAAGATGCTTTCCAAGAAATGCGTGAGACATTCAATCAGCTGTGTTGAGAATAGAAGATCTAGTTTCAATTTCACTAAGGCACGTTTGCTGCTGCTGAGTCGCACTCCCGCATTAGGCTCCGATCATCAAAATGCACCAATGGATGGCTATCAGCACTCTCCATCAGGATGGCCTCATTAATCAGGTTTAGAGAATGACATGCAGCCACTTAGAATACAATATATCAGGATCTGTCTATGTATGCAAGGCAGCTACTGTATACTAAGCTCCTCTTGAGTTCTGCACTTGGTTGCATTGCTGCTAAAAGCTCTTGCATTTGTCTCATACTCTCTCCTCATTCCGTTCTCTAGCGTTCCAATGTTATAAAGACTCAGGTTTCCTGTTCCAGGAGGCTGAGCAGCCATTCCTTCTGCCCAATTTCTGTTCCTGCCACAGCAACCCAACCGTTTTTGCAGTTCTCCCTTCTGAGGGAGCGTCAGAGGAAGGATAAAATATAGTTAGCCATACTCACTTAGCCTGCAAGCTTCCCGCATCTCTATTAGCATTATGTCACAGTAACGACAAATCTCTGTAACTGCTTGTCAAAGATGCTCTGGTCCCATAGCAAACAGACTGAATATATAACGAATATATAATGAATATATAAAATTGTGAAATTAGTTCTTCTATGTCTGCAGAACCCTTAGTGTTACACAGTGACACAATCAATCGGTCATGTAAGGACATCATGGTGAA
Organism: Ictalurus punctatus; assembly: GCF_001660625.3. Taxonomy (NCBI): domain Eukaryota; kingdom Metazoa; phylum Chordata; class Actinopteri; order Siluriformes; family Ictaluridae; genus Ictalurus; species Ictalurus punctatus. The sequence continues at coordinate 5,191,033 of NC_030435.2, forward strand.
AATAATAATTCAAAGTAAGTCAAACATTACGATTATCATTACCCATTGTGTGTGTGTCAATGGACACTATTTTGATGGTACAGATTTAACATTAACAAACAAAGTATTACAGTTCTATAGTTGAAGCTTGAATCCTCAACTCCTCAACAAGACAAGAATGGGAAAGAGGATGAGTGTGATGAAGCGGGGACATTTTATAGGCTATCGATGTAGGGTCACAATCATTGTCATGTCACAGCAAACCATTTCCCATCCTGCACTGCGGCCTACAAACATGGCCGCCATGGACCGCAATTCCCAGAACACTCACATTCACTCTAATCATGCACACCTGCATCCAATCTCACACACTCACTCCACAGTATAAAGAGACTGTTTTCAAACAATGTCTTTGCGAAGTATTGAGTGGTATCACCATACCAAGCGTTTGTACCCTGTTCCTCATTTTGTTTCATGGTCTTTGATCTTGTTTCTCGTTTCTCGATTCTTGCCTTGCCGACCCATTGTCTGTTTTTGACCACGCTATTGTCTCATGATTTGGATTTGTCTGCCTGCCTCTCTTTATTAAAAGCTCTTATCTGCATCTTTCCTCAAGCTCCTTAAGTGACAATCACAAGTTGGTTTTGCTACTAGTATTCAACAAGGAAACAAACACGTGAGAATACTCCACTAGTTCCCGAAGTAACCCGCCTGATAAAACAAGGGTTCGTTTTTGCTGGACTGTCATATACCGAATCAAACCTATATTAAAACTAATTTTACTGTGATTTTTATTTTCCGTGTTCCATTGTCACAGAGGAGAAATATTAAATATATATTTGATGATTAAGATAAACACAATAAACAAATTACACAGAAGTGAAATTAGAAGATTAGATGATTTGGTGTTGTAGACAATACCAAACCCATATTATATTATTATTAGTGTAGTATTAGTGTCAAAATTAAAAGTATCAGTGGTATTAGTGTATTTAGCTAGCAGTTTGAATGAATGAAATGCACCAGACTTTTACAAAATGTCGACCAAATCATTTTGACCTTGTGTATGCACTAAGATTGTGTCCCAGGAAGCAGTAAAAATTGGCATGCCTAACCTTACTGTAGATCTCAAGTGTCATATCCAATTAGGTATGTTCATTTCTGATAAGAAAATACTAAGCAATTTTTTTTCCCCCTCTCCCATATTTTTGCTCTGCTCCCATTAGGAGTCGCCAGGGGTAGCGGATCACCTGTCTGCATATTTTGTTTCTGGCACAAGTTTTATGCCAGATGCCCTTCCTGACGCAACCCTCCCCATTTTCCAGACTTGGGACTGGAAAGTACACTGAGAGTACACTGGCTCATGCAGCCCTCCAGTGGCTGGAGTTCCCTGACTGGGAATCAAACATGGGCCGTGACAGTGAGAGGGCTGCATGCTAACCACGAGTCCACCAGGGCACAAATAAAACACTGAGCCATAATATTAACAACAACAAAAAAGCCTTACATTCAACAATTTAGCAATACCCTTAGGGTTATACCACTGGGTTACTTTTGTGCCTGCACAAAAGTACAACCCCTTCTGTTAAACAACACAATTAACTCACTTGTGCTAAGGAATAATGTAATTCAACCTCAAAGTCTAACTACTCTGCATAGCAATTAATTCATCTGTTTGTTTTGTCAAGTAATTCACTTTAATTAAATTTAATCAATGTATTAATTTATATACAATGTATTAATTTATATGCAATGCCACCAAAGCAGTCCAAGTTCCACATTTTGTATAAGAAAATCCATAACAAATGCCTGTATATAGTCATTTACTTAGTGTATTAGCAGAGTATTAGCAGATTGGCATTAGTGCTGTATATTGAAGTAAGAAGCAATTTCCTGTAGTAATTTATGACCTGGAATAGAGCAGAATTATGGAGTTATATACTCATGAAGTTAGTCTGGCTTCTGGGACTCTGTGACCCTTGTCTAAAATGAGCACTGCAGGAAGAAAGCAGAGCTGGCGTCAGACTCCGAGCCAGACAGAATCGGTTCAGCAGGAATGGGAATGTGGGTGGAGGAAGAGAAGGACAGAGCGAGGCAGAACGAGAGATGTGAATAGAGAAAGAGCAAGCACTTTGGTGGGTTGAATAAGTATTTTTGAATCGTTAATTAAACTGTAGTCTGTTTCATACATTCTTAATTTAATAACATGCGTCATTAAAGGATGTTCCAGAGCTGTTTCGAAGAATACTTTTGTATTTTATTGAATAATGAAATGTCTGATATTCAGACTGGAAAAACGCTATCCTGTTAAACCAATGATGCATACTTAGAACATGACTGGCCCATATATTTCAATAACAATTGGACATTACATGTTCAACTCTAACACAGATTTCAATAACCTTTTTAAATCAATCAATAAGATTTGGATAATATGTTGACTCATAAGAGAATACATCAAAAACAATAAAAGTCAGATAATATACAATAACACTATATCGGGCGCTAATATTACCGTTCTAATAATTCATTTGAGGATTTCATGCAAAATTTGTAGAAATTATGATAAGCAAGAGCAATTTCATTACATTTATATATGAGTTAATAATAAAAGCTATGATCACTAACCTTGCCTCTCATCTGAGCCATAACCAGTGTTCACGTTTCAAATGGGCTTGTACAAATTCTCACGAATTTGCAACGAACTGTATATTTGTTCAGTGTTTTGATATATTTGTCCTTTTATCCAACATAAAAGGACAAAAAAAATGTATTAACTTCTATAGTTCTGTAGATTTTTAGCTTTAGATGTTTTACGAACTTGAAAAAGCTTGGAAGGTACAAAGGGGAGAGCAGTGTGTGTCAAACAAAAAGTCCTAACTAATGTTTCAAGGAAAAAGTAGATAATAAAAAGTTCTCTTGTGAGAGGTAAGAGATATATTTAGAAGGACATTCACAGAAGGTTTATTGCAAATCAATCCTCCCCCCCCGGGCAAAACAGCGAGCGCGCGTATGTGTGAATTCGGCACAGACGAACACTGAAACTGAGAGCGCACTCAGACTGAGAGGTGAGAGTGTTCCTTCCTGACTACTGAATGCTGGATTTTTAATTGGGGGGAAAAGGCTGACAGCTTTGTCTCTGCGCTGCAGAAGTGTGTCTCTGCAGTCATGGCCTGTCTGCTCATTCGCACGCTCACACAAATACGCTCGCTCACATATGAACGCACGCACAGCTCCCGTCCTGGTCCGTATTTCAGTATGTCAAACAAGAGGCGGAAAGAAAAAAGAGCTCAGGGATGAGAACGGCAGTGTAGTTCATGCAACATAAAACAGCTCATACATATTCATGAGTCGAAAAACCGAAATTCGGAGGAATACGTTTCACCCTTGCTGTGATATCGAAACGCAGCACACAAAGAAGACATCCATCATCGTGTCCCTGTTGCTTTGATCTAATATACTATTTCTCTCCGTGTAATTAATAGCCTTCTGATCCTAATTAATCTTAAGACTATTTGAATTCACAGAAACTAATAATTCTTAGATCAAAATATTTCAATTAAAGGCAGGATTTCCTCTTAAGTTAAAAATGTAAGTTCAATAAATAAATAAAAAAAGTATATAATAGCAGATTTATGCTAAAGTCATTGAATAGAAATATGTACATTTACAAACTAAAGCTTTTTGTACTAATGTGTACATTATATCAAGGCCATAATCACTTTTAAGAGTGTGTGGAAGCAATACTGAGAATTAGACCAGGAAGATAAACAATAATCTGGATAACGTCTAACTGAACTAATTAGCAACAACTGCTATTATATGTTAGAATACTGACATTGCACGTAAATTAGTGTATATGTTTACTTATATCCAAAGGAACAACAGACATGGCCACAAAGTCAATGTCTGTTTAGGAAGGACGGGTAATGTCATAAAAAGCAAGCATTTGTGCACATTTTAGGTGAGGTCTTGATTATTTATGTAAGTTCTGATTTTGATGTGGAATTTGAGTCACACATCAATGAATAAGAAGACTGGAAAGCTTGGACTCCATATGCTTGGAGTGTGAGAGAGTCAGCAATTTAGGGCTTCTAGCAGACAACACGGGCTATTACCACTGTATATCATTCAAGTGACTTGTTAATGGGCAGAAAATAACTCTGATAAAGGAGCACCACTTCACAGCAGGACACGCATTCCCTATCTCCAGTTTACAGGTGATATAAAGTTCTGAAATGTGAAGAGAAAGACACCAACTCACAGTTGTGGAGCTGAAACTAAGGCTTACGTTTTTTAAAAAAAAACAAAAAAAAAACATTCACACACGCATGTGAATGTGAGGATTACATGGATGAGGATTATATTTCATATCGCCATCACCCATTATAATTCACGGAAATCCTAGATAGTGCACCTCTTCCTTCTCTCTCTCTCTCTCTCTCTCTGTCTAGTAAATAAATTGAATGATGTGGTGTGACATGAGGCAGGTATAATGAATGAGCAGTAGGATGAGGAGCAAAACCATGCAGTACCATGCCTATTCAGGCATAAAGAGATAAATCATAAATCATCACCTTCTGAGTGAATGGCCGTAATGAGGCTGTGCATGTCATTTTTATTTTAATTGTAAAGAATTTCACTGCCATACTACAGAATTATAGCACTGAAAAAGTAAACAAAGTGGCTTACATGCGAAAAGAAAACAATGCTCATATTTAGAACGATCATATTCGTCCCTGTTTTGATGGTTTTATTACCGGAATCCTACAAACAGTCATGAAATCACATAAAAATCTTTGAAATTCTCTGTGCTTATATTTAATGGTGCAACTCACAAGCCTTAAAAATAAATAAAAAAATTAATTGCCGACAAAGAGGAACGCATGTAGCATAGAACTCCTCTAGGTCACCGAGTAAGACAAAAAGACATTGAGACAGGAGATGATGGAAATCTTGGTTGAGCATGAGAAGGATCAGGGTAATGAAGAAATTTAGAAAAGAAAGAAAGAAGAAAGTGTAATCATAATGAATTTCTGTGGATGATGATCATGGAAGGGAGGCTGATGATGATGACCAGGCTCCTTAACTGACTCCTTAAGCATCCTCAAGGATTGCGGCCTGGAGCCTTTATGGCAAGAAATGTGAGCGTTTTCATAAAGCTTCCATCAATATACGCTGCGCAGAGTTACACTTTTAACATTCTGTGCAAAGTTTAAGAAAGTTCATTGGCCAAGGAACTCTGGCCAAAAGCAGTTCATCCAGTGCTGGATTGTTGCCAGGTATGAACAGGTAATTTGACTGGTCCTTTGATTACATGGTATGAAGATTCCCTACTTGTGGATTTTCAGCAACCCACCAGTGCCTGATTCTCACTATAATGCCAGGTGATCATGCCTCCAGTTTATAACATTTAGGTCCCTTCTCAGTGTTCCAGTTCAACCATGATGTCATTGAACATTCAAACCAAACACAACTCCTGGTCAGGCAACTAATTCTGAGCTCCTGATGATGTTGGAACTTTTGTTTCCAAAGCTGCTGCAATCAAGGGCCAGAACTTCAGTAAATGCCAGACACAGCATGGCTCCAGGAAATCCAGTAGTGATAGTGATTCAGCAAGCTCCTCTAATAAAGTTGTGCCAAATTTAGAATATCACTTACATTTTAACACTGGACTGATTTCAGCATAGCTCTTATCAGATTATTGTAAAGTTTAAAAAAAAAACCTGACTGACAGTGATAGACAACTGGAGAAATTCAACCACACAAGCATCTTAGACCGTCAACCCTTTTCACTTATAAAGGGAATAAATTATAAATGCTTTGGTCAGCTTCATTGATCTAAGAAAAGAAAAGAAAATGACGAGCTGATGTCACTAATGATTTACAAATGAACAGGCTCGCCTTTCATTGCATCTTTAACTTTCCAAAAAAAAAAAAAAACAACCCCACAATATTACAATACAAAATGCACATCTATGTATATATAAAATCCCTTTTGTACAGGCTAGTCGAATTTGAAAAAAGTCATTATGTTTAGCTAGCTACTTGAGGCACTTCTGTTCTTAGAGTGGCAACTCTCGGGAGTATTTTACAAGCAGGAGGAGACACAAGACTGCGGGAGCTACTGCAATCTCACACATCACAGACGAGGACAATCTGTGACAGCCAGTCGATTGCAAGATATCATCAAAGAATAGAGAACACAGAGGTTTGGCAAGGCTCTCTAAGCTTGTGTTTCTGACACCCATATTATAATGCGGAATAAGTAACATGAGTAGAGTGAAAAGTTAAAGTGTTTAATGGTCTAGTGTCTTTAATTGCTCCCTCCCTTCCTTCCTTCCTTCCTTCCTTCCTTTAACATGTTTTAAGAGCTCAAGAGCATGCCAGTCAGTGGGATCCACTATAAGCACGAATGCAGCAACTGTAATTCAATGTTATTTTTGTTGAATACATTTTAATATAATTTTCTTGTGAGAAGATTTGTTTACTTTAATATGTCCTGCAATATTGCATCAGTGGGGCTGTATGCTTGAAGGCATTAGCAAGACACCAAGCCTCATGGGAGATTGAATTATACATGCTATTTGTCTTGCCTGGTCCAATCAAACCGTCATGACTGGCGCTGAGGTGACAGGTATCCCAGGCTGCTGTGCAAGGAACATGCTGGTGTTTGGCTTGGAAATGGGCATAAATAAATATTTAAATCCCCACTGATGAATTGCACCTATCTATCCCAGGCTGCCTTGGGAGTCATCTTATTTCACCCACCTTTGTCCCTAATATTCCAGTTAAGATCACTGGGACGTAAATTCGCACACCCCAGCTCACAGTTTTTCACGACAGTGTTGAAGAGATTAATGAGCAATACTATAGGACATTACAATTCGTTATCCGAGTATCATGAAGAGATCTGCTGAGAAGCGATCTCGGAAAGCCATAGTGATTACTTAACAGATAAACTATATGATATTTTCATATTGAAAATAAAAGTTACAAAAAACATCTATAGAACTCTTAAAATTCTGAAAACGTGGGTAGTCTTAGTGTTTGTGACCCTGACAAAGATAAGTGGTTATTAGATGAATGAATGAATGAATAAACACACCATTCATACCTGCATATAAGTTGAGAATGGGGCTTGTAGAGAGCTGAGAATGAGAATAAACAGGGCATGTCAGGGCAGCCAGACAGTGCAGTGCCTACTCTGGCAGCTCTAGGGGCTTAATGGCTGCAGGGGTGGCTGGCAGGTGGTTGATTTATGACCTATTTGGAGATTACTCTGCCGTGCCGAGCCTCACAGTCCAGCCAAAAGTGCAAAAGGAGCAAGGAGGAGCGTGCCACTTTGATCTCCACTTAGAGTATTGGTATTCAGTGCCACAAAGGAGAACAGAAGTCTCATAAAGCCTTGACTTGGTCTGACTCACACACACGGCCTACTTCAGGTTCTCTATTTGGTTCATCTCACATTTTTCCTGTCTTTGTGTATTTTAGTCAATGCAATATTAATGTAAATGTCAGATGGGCTAAGAAATTCATCTTTGACTATAGCGGATTATTGAATATTATCAGTCATGTGGTTGCAAACTGGATTTATAATCATTAGTCGATGCCTGCTGTAATCTATGCTCATTATCCCCTTAGTGTTATGAATCACCGCATGAGGTTTCCCCTACTGTTGTCATGTACAAACCCAATTTGAGGCCAGTTTCCCCCTAAAACACAGCAATTTACCAATTAGCAAATCCAAATTGCATTAACTTGCTTCATGAGCAACAAGAGAGGAGGGAGCTTGGACTACAGATTGAATGGTTGTAGGTTAAATCTCAGCACTGCCAAGCTATGACCACTGGGTCCCTATCTATCAACTGCTCAACAGTAAGCCACTTTAGGTAAAATCATTACCTGAATATAAAAAAAATCCAGAATATAAAAAAAAATCCATTGGAAAAATCCGATTCCAATAACTCTGAAATTGCATCAAAGCAATTTCTGATCATAATCATTTTTCATACCAATTAAATAAGATTTGCCTTCAACCAGTGTAGTTACATATTTTGTATATGAACAGTTGATAAAATTAGCAGATATATAGGTTTTGGAGCACTCAAAACACAGCTCTAGCTGACTGTAAGTGTTCTTTCCACTGCAATGGCAGTCAGCTTCACCCAAACATAGACCTTACTCAATCTTGGCACTCTTTTCATCACTTTCACACCTTTTTAGACTTTTGATCTGTCTCCAAAATTGACGTATTGCCCCACAGCTCTACCTCTGCACTTTTCACAACCCCTTCATACTGTTATTGCTTTCCCTTTTTTTATAAAAGAGATTTTTTTTGGTGCTTGTGAGTTTAAGGGCAAATAAGAGAGGTAGTTTTATACAGCACTGACCTTTCTGAAATAGCAGCACTGTTTATTAATATGTTAATTATGTAGGTCATTTGGTACTAGGCTGTGGGTCATTTGGTACCAAGTTGTGGGTTACTTGGTATCATGCTGTGGGTCATTTGCTACTAGGCTATGGTTTGGTACCAGGCTTTGGTTCATTTGGTACAAGGCTGTGAGTCTTTTGGTACCAGACTTCAAACATGTGCTTGCTTGCTCTGATTCGTGTGTAATAATGCACTGATGCAACATAGCATCATAAAATTAAATGGATGAGTTGTCCACTACTATCACCATCTCCACTGGCCAATCATAATCCACCATATTATTACAGTAATGCAGAAGTGTTTATAAGGTACACAGTGAACTAGCAGGTGCATGAATACCTGGTGTTTGGTTGCTGAGAACTCATTTTCATTAAAGGTGCCAGTAATTCTGGCGTTGAGTGTAATATGTTGGGAACCCCTGGCTTAGATACCATAGTACCACCAACAATATCAATAATAATGAGTCTTTATTGGTCACATATACAGTAGAGCACAGTGAAATTCTTTTCTTCATGTACCCCAGCCTGTCAGGAAGCTGGGGTCCGAGCCATGATACGGCGCCCCTGGGGCAGAGAGTGTTAAGGGCCTTGCTCAGGGGCCCAACAGTGGCAACTGGGCACTGCTGGGGCTTGAACCCCCGACCTGCCGATCAGTAACCCAGAGCCTTGACCGCTAAGCCACCACTGCTTCAGTAATAAGATAAGATAGGTGAAGGTGATCTGGGCCATTTGAGTGAACTTACACAGATTGTATATGTGATACAGGAAGGTTGGGGAGTTCAGCTGAGTATGTGTTTTGGTGTGTGTGTGTGTGTGTGTGTGTGATGTGTATTAGCAAGGCACTGTTGATGTGCCTTGGCAAGATGTTATGGCTGTAGTGACAGGACAGCAGCTGTACTGTGGATAGCTCCAGGCCTGTGCCAAATCCTAACACACACACGCACACGCACACACACACACACACACACACACACACACACACACACACACACAAATCCATGAGTTACCTCTAATGTGACACCTGCTGGTCAGTGCCAGCTACTCACACATCAGAGATCACAGTGGGTGTGGGTATAGTGTGTGAGAGTAAGGAAAGTGTGTTCACAGCATATGATTTCATCATCCCACTTCATCAGTCTCTAATAATGACAGACTAGTATGCATGCTGTGGTAGATCACCGAGTCATTTGAGTCAGCTGCCACACAACTTTATGCTTTTAAATCTATAAGAAAATGTCAATGTGGATTATTAGGCTCCTCTAAACAAGACTGGTATAAAATACTTATCATTGTGCTTTAATTGGAAGAGCACTGTCTAGGTAGAAGCATTTCTGATCAGCATTATTGTGGTCCTAAGATAAAGGCTGTCCCCATTGGAAGGCAGGTCTGGCATACTGTATTTTAGTCAGGCATGTACTGCATTTTGACCGTAGGGGGGCAGACAGGGGGCCAGACAGATCCTCTGAGGTACTGCATTTTGGCCAATCAGGTCCTCTGAGGCAATACATTTTGGACAGACAGATCCTCTGAGGTAATGAATTTTGGACAGACAGATCCTCTGAGGCAATACATTTTGGATAGACAGATCCTCTGAGGTAATGAATTTTGGACAGACAGATCCCCTGAGGCAATGAATTTTGGCCAATCAGCTCCTCTGAGGTACTGCATATTGGCCAGACAGATATTCTGAGGTACTGCATATTGGCCAGACAGATATTCTGAGGTACTGCATTTTGGCCAGACAGATCCTCTGAGGTAATGAATTTTGGACAGACAGATCCTCTCTGAGATATTTCATTTTGGACAGACAGAGGCAGGTCTTCTGAGATACTGCATTATTATGTGGTGACCAAAAGACCTGTTAAAAAAAACTATTATATGTAACATTTTTAACACTATTCCTGATTAAGTTTTGCACATCCTTGTCATCTTTTCAACTAGGTTCATGAAGGAGCTTCACCCAGGAGGCTTTCTCAGAAAGGCAGAGCTCCTAACTGCTTCTCCTAAGTTCTAAATGAAAACTACTTCTTTGGGGAAAATGTACTTCTTTCGAGTAAAAACTACTTATTTGAAATGCATTTTGTACATGGGCATCAACTTGCCCATATATATATATATATATATATATATCTAGTGTGTCCAAACTTTTGAACCTGGTAGTGTATATTATTATGTTAAAAGTAGTCTAGTTGTGTTCAGCTAGTTTGGGATCCATCTTTAAGTAAAAAGATAATAAGAGATTAATGAATGTTACTATCTAGAAGGATTGTGGCCCTTCATGTTGCAGTGAGTTTCAGCACCATTCTTTACAATTAATTAGAAAAAGTGATGCATGATTAAAAATATGGGGGAGAAAACCTTTCCTACAAGAAGCGACACGAGGATCATTCGGCTAAAAGCGCAAAACATGTTTAAAAGCAAGAAATATGAAAATTCCTCTGTCCTTCCATCTTTACAACCGCAACACATGTTTTCATATAACCCAAGATACTACAAAACTCCAGTGCTTCATATGAGGTATGACAAAAACAGGTCACAGGTCAATAATTAACAACAGAAACTAGACAGAGAATGCAGATTTGTTGTGAGGTTTTATGTTTGAGCTTCGTAGTCTATAGGTTATTTGATCTGATTTTATCTTAAAGACACGTCCATGTTAACAGCACTGCAAGAAAATGTGAATGCATGGAGGAACAAAATACACTGCATACGTATACTAACAAGGTAGAAAGAAAAGTGATTTTGTAAATAGTTCATCCATCTATTATAATAATCCATTCATCTCTTATTCATTATCCCAAAGTATAAGAAAAGCATTTGTGTGGCTATTTAAAATAAATAAATATCTATATGCTTGATCCATCCATCCATCCATCCATCCATCCATCACTAATAATTGATTTGAAATGAACTAGATAAATTGGGTGAAATATATTCATTGAAATAATAAATAAATAAACAAACAAACAAACAGCACCCATTAGACCATCCAGGAAGACATTAGTGCAGCTGATGTCCAAAAGCAAACACCTCTGGAAGAGTGGCAGCTTTTCAGATGCAACCGTGTTGCTTTGGGTTCGGGCTGAATCCCCTTTTTAGGGTGAATGTTGCATTTATGGGATCCTAATCTCATTCGGGCAGACCCATCATATTCTGTCACACCGAACGCATTTAATTCAGGATTAGCCCTCTCCCAGCAACATAAAGACACTCGGTAATGGCCGGCGTCACAGTGCAGTAATCTTGTACGGCGCAGGCCGAGGTGAAGGAAAAAGGTTTTCAAAGCCTCCGATGCCACAGAACTGCATTTAAGAACAGCAGCAAACTCTAGAATCTATTTGGAAAGGAAGTTAGCGGCACTTTTGTGTGGTTTCCTGGAAACAAACCAGCCTAGCTAAGTGGTGGTGAGTTATCATTGTGCTTTGCCATGTTTCGAAAACGATGATTCTTCATGTAAACTGCAAAAGTGATGAGACGGTTGTAAGTTTAGATCAAATGAACAGAGGTCTTAACCCTGAACTGCTCATCTCTGTGCGTGGATTGAATTTTACCTCACAACTTGGAGGCTTTAATGAAGGAGATCAAAGAACACTCTCAAAGATAGAGATGGCTTTACAGATTTTATCCCATTTGTAAGCTGCATGTTTTGTCAAATATGAAAAGAGAGTAGCCTCATAAGCATTGACAAACGTCTGTATCAAAATTCTTTTAAAGCTCAACCGTGAATTGCTATTTAATGATTAATGATTTGTAGGAAAAAATCAGGCTTTCAATTTCTTCACTGAAGTGCAAAATTGGATTGTGAAGTGTTGAATCAGCGTTTATGGCTTTACTGACTCATTGACATCGTGTTGAGATTTTCCTTTCCACTTCTTGCAATTTTTCATGGTTTTTTTTTTTCAATGTGCAGAGGCACAATTGATCCAGGCATGAGGAAATCGGAAACATACAGTACATACAAGCTAAGTTTCTTTTAGTGTATTGTTTGTGGACAGCGAAACACATTTGAAACGTGTAAATCTGGCCTTGTTTACACCTGCTATTAATATCCGCCCCATATGATCTGATCACAAATAAATAGCAGAGACAGATAGCTGTTTACACCTCCTATGTATCTCGAATGCAGCTGTCGTGATCGTCACCTGTGATCGGATTGTGCGAATACAAATCTAGATCTGCTTTACAAAGGCAACCCAACAACAACAACAAAAACATCCAAGAGAACTCAAAGTGTATATTTAGCTGGTCTACAGCATTGCCAATTGAATCCACCACATGTTCAGATTAGTCAACAAGAGCCACATGCAGATAGTCACCTGGCAAACTACACAGCATTTTTGTTCATAGGCTAATCAGCAATCATTTATAATTCATGAGCTTTAAAACAAACACACAAACACACATTAGTAACTTTTTCTTAACCATTCTTCACTTTACTGTATTTAAAATGTACTGAACTTTATTTAGGTATGTTGTAAGTACACTAATAAATGTATAGTATGTACTTAATTAAAATACCAAGTATAATTTGTTAATACTTGAAAAAAAAAAATACTATTGTATTATAGTATCATTTTATAAACACAGTAGTGTAAAATGTACTTGTAGTTAAAGGATTGATCCTATCAAATACACTCGTTAGATACTTGCTTGTAAACACATTTCTTGTATAATTTGCTAAATACTGTATGTTATAATTATTATAGTAATGCGTTCAAGTAATGCACACTAACAAACTTCACTTTCAAGTGTATATATCTATATATATCTATATATCTATATATATATATATAAAATAAAAGGTTAACTTTATATAACAAATGAAATATAAGATAATTGAATTAATTACCTTTTTTTGAGATTTTAATAAATCTTCTTTCATACGTTTATAGGTACTATATTAAACATTTTCTTTGCAAAACTTTAAGTAATTATTTTATTTATACATTTGCAATCGCTTTAAGTGGATTTCTTTAAAACACATTGCTTTGTAATTTAGAATCTGTTTAGTTTGGGTTTGGGGTTTGAAAAGAGTTCAATGGGGATGGACATTTACTCATAGTGTGTAATAATCTGTTCATAAGTGTATGTTGCTGTAACAGTTTCATTTCATCTGAGCTGTGATACGATTCCCTTAATCATTCCTTCCCCAAGGTTCTAAAAAAAATAATCTTTTATTATTGCATTTATTGTCATGAATAAAAAAAAAAACCCCATGAGAATAAGCAGACAATGAACTGATGTACACTGCAACACATTCACACAGTAACATGCAGAGCTGATGTTGAGAACGGGAACAAGACGTTCACGTAAGAAACAAGACCACCTTGTGTGTAGAAGAAGCAAGATTAATATAATTATATCATCAGAAAATCCATCCCTTAACCTGAAGAAAAGAAAGCAATTGGTGCAATTTAAAATAGGCAGATTTCACATATTAACACTGGTGACTGAGAGTTCTCAGGGACGTGTCAGGACTCATTATTACTCATCGTTATTTTATGCTTATTATGTATGTCCCTGACCACCTTGAAAAGTAGTTTGAGTGACAGAAAGATTAATTTGAGTTATTTTAGCTCTCTTCCACACTATAGTTAAGTGGAAAATAAATAAAGAATATGAGCTCAAAGATGCTGGATAGCTTCCCTAGTCTTCAGGTCCTGCTTGTTCTTGGGGTCTTTTGCCTTCAGTTTGGTCTTCAGCATGTGACATGCATGTCCAATCAGGTGACTGACTTTCCACTTCTTTGCCTTAAAAAAGTCTTCAGTTGCTTTCAAAGTCTGCATCGGGTCACTGTCAATCTGCACTGTGAAGCACCGGCCAATGAAGCATTTGGCTGAATCTGAGCAGATAATATAGTCCTATACACTTCAGAATTCATCATCATCATTAATAAATGTGGCTCAGGTGGTAGAGCGGTTTGACCACTAATTGTAGGGTTGGCGGTTCGATTCCCGGCCCACGTGACTCCACAAGTGTCCTTGGGCTAGACACTGAACCCCAAGTTGATCCCGATGGCAATTTAGCGCCTTGCATGGCAGCTCTGCTACAAGTGGTGTGTGTGTGAATGGGTGAATGAGACACAGTGTAAAGTGCTTTGGACAAAAGCGCTATATAAGTGCAGACCATTTACCATAACAAATAAAAAGAAACTTTAAGCAGCCATACAGAATTGAAGACATGTATAGCCATTAGCAGCCATACATGTCTTCACCATAAGATGAGGTGGTATACATTGCATTGAGAACAGTTCCTTCCCTTCTCAATACTCATCTCCTTCCATCATTCTAGTATGAGTTGATCTTTGTCTCATCTGCCCATAGGATGTTGTTCCAGAACTCCACTGTTTTTTTTTTTTTGTTTGTTTTTAGATGTTTCTTTTCATGCAAACTCTAATCTAGTCTTCCAGTCTTTCAGGTTTGAGGCTTACCTGTGGTTTACATCTTGTTTTTAACAGTCTGTATTTACTCTGCTGGTGATTGTTGACTTTGACACAGATACTGCCATTCACCACAACTGTTTTCTGTGGTCTTCCAGGCCTTCCCCGTGTTCCTGAGCTCACCAGTGGATTCTTATATTTTTAAAATATAAGATATAATATAATATAATATTCTGCTTACTTGTAAGTATAATAATGAGGGAAATGACACAAACACCTGGCCATGGAACAGCTGAATGGTCCAATTGGTCCCTTAACGTGTTGTAATTCTTACACCATTCATAAACTCCATCATTCTACATTGTTAATTTAAACTGCAATACATTGTAGTAGACAGATAAAATAACAATAACTTTGTCAATGTCAAAATCATTTATGTAGCAGACTGTATATCTGTTTATCTATATACAATATTGTGACAAATATGTAATATGTATATGGAGGGATAGATAACTGAAATAATAATAATTAATGATCATTTTGTGCAACAAAACTTTTAGGACTGTATAAGCATAGCTAGCTTTACAAATACTCTGTATGCCTCTAGTACATTATGGGAATATAGAAAAGGAAAATCTTCTCCTTGCTATCATTTTTCTCCTGCTTTGATCATCTCTGGTTCCCACCCTTTCATCTCCTCTGCTTCCCTGTTTGCCTTCAGCTCTCTCTCCCATTCCCCTTATTCAACTTCTTCAAAACTCAAGTCAAACACTGAGTATAAACTGATCGAGTCACCTCACCAACACGGGACACATTTAAAGTGCAAAAATAAAGACACTGACGAAAACTTTCTGTTCTGTGATAACGCCTAAAAAAATCCGTACATGATAAATCTAACCACACCGAACACGGTGTTGGGGATGCCTTGATGCCTTATCCAAACTGCAATCAATATTCTCACTTCAAGCCGCGTGTGTGTATGTGGTTAGGAGTGTGTGAGAGCTGTCTGTGCACGTCTCACTCCCCTCTTATTGCCGTGCAGGTTGGCAGTCATCTCCTGATCAGTGGAGTGAGGCATGATGGGAAAACAGGAAGTCATTAGCGGGAGAGCACCGAGTCATTAATCTGCCGACTGAAAGTGCCTCGGCCACTGACAGCTTCCCACAAACACACAAAAAACAAATGTGTATGCGTTTGTGTGTGTGTATGAATGGGACCTCAAATGTGAAAGCGCTTGTGGCAGTGCATGGGATCAATAAGCACATCTCGGTCTGCTCTTCTCTCTCTCTCACCTCCTCTGTGACACTCCCCAATACTCTAACTAGTGCCAGGAGCAAGTTTAGGTACCTAAATGTGTGGAGATTTTGGATGAGATCTGGGTAGAGTTGCTGACGAACTGAAGCTTCAGATTAATCAGTCTGCACTAAACTCAACCTTTTTCTACGGAAGCCCTAAGAGGCCATGCATTATTATCTTTCTTGGTTTCTCGTGACTATGACTGAATTTACTTGTGATCTCCACATACAGTAACAAAAAGCTACTTTCACATGAAATCATTTTATCACGAGATAATCTCGCACCTTGTGAATGGGACTGGTGTTGCACGTGCATGCGCACTGGCGCCTTCGCCAACGCCATCATAAATTTAACAACTGCTCTTAGAAAAAAGGTCCATCTATCATTTTTTAGCTTATACTTCTACAGGAACCTTTAATGTTTTTTTATGTAGGTCTATAACAAGCTGAACCATCTAAAGAATCCTTGAGGAACCCTGTCGAAGCGTGTTTATAGGGTGTATATACAGACGGGTGATAAATTAAAGGAAAACCAACATGATTGTTATCAGAAGAACGTCTGATCTTATGTTTTACATAAACTTTCTTATGCTTACAGTGAAGGCTCACTCCAAATCAGTACAAAATTCTTCTGACTGTTTATCCTATGGTGAAACATATCTATCCTAATGGGAGTGGTCTCTTCTATGTTTACGCCACTTCAATCCACAGGGCACAAGGGCGCATGGAACGATTTGATGAGGATGGTAATTATGAAAAACATATCTCAACACCACCTGATTTTAGACCAATAAGGGCAGTGTAGTAACACACTCAAAGGAAAGTGCTATCTGCCCTCTTCCGCATACAGTACATGAGCTCATAGATGTCCAGGATTGGCTAGCATTGCTGCGTTTGACGGGGGGAGTGAGAGTATGTCATCCCTCCCACTCAGAGAGCACTGCCAGTTTTGCTCCTCGGTTCCTGACCATGGACGGCTGTTGCGTGTAATTTGAAAATTCATATGGAAATTTCGGTTGAAACTTTGTACCAATTTTTAAATGAAGTGTTCTTCAATAATAGGTTCCAACCGAGGAACATTTTCCATTAGGTTCTGATCAGTGATCAGTAAGAACTGTCAGTCCACTTGACTTCTGGACCGTCACTTCCTTCTCCTCTCCACCTCTCCAAAGGGTTGAGATAAATAATTGTGGGGACTCTATCTGAGCTCTTGCCAGATGCACTCGGATTGAGTCTCACTCACATCTGCGTGCCCTGTTTCACTTTAGAAATCAGCATTTTTCCAGGCAATAACGTAATTACAGAGAGCTAATTGGATGTCGTTAGCCAGGGTGAGGATAGAGGAAATGGAGAGAGTAATTTTGCTCTGCTAAATGGTGGGTGCGAGAGGCACTAGACCTGTGCGGTTTGAAAATGCAACCACACATGCACACACACACACACACACACACACACATGCAAATAGACACACACACGCACGCACTTTAGGATTACACAGACAATTTGTCCTACTGCTATTTTTTAATCATTCTGTTCAGGTCGAAAATGACAACTTTCAGATTTGTATTATATGTGGCTGAAAATGACTTCCATCATGAAACTTTATGTGCTTGGCTCATTTTGTGATGTGAACAATCACATTTATTTGAATGAAATGATAGCCAGGTCATTTTCGCCAGAGAGCAACAAGGTAATTAAAAGATTTTAAGTGGTCGCTCTTTGTTAATATGAAAGCAGAGGTTTTAATCGTGGACACATGTCACTTTTTTCATTTATCCATCTTCTGTACCGCTTACGCTACACAAGGTCACGGGGGAGCCTGGAGTCCATCCCAGAGAAGGCGGGGGAGACCCTGAGTGGAGTTCCAACCCATCGTAAGGCACAACTGCACACACACTCATACACCCATTCACACACATTATAGACAATTTAGAGATGCCAATCAGCCTACACTGCATGTCTGTGGACTGGGGGAGGAAAACGGAGTACTCAGAGGACACTCCTGAAGCACAGGGAGAACATGCAAACTCCAGGCACACAGGGCGGAGCTGGGAATCGAACCCCGAGCCCTGTGAGTGCGAGGCAAACGTTTTGTGTCTGCAGGATGTTTTGTGTCAATTTATCACACGTACTGTTTATGTCACTTAGAAACTTACAACAACAACAACAACAATAACAAAAAAAGAAACATGAAGAACATACTTTGACCCTGGTGTGAACTCAAATCCACACACAAGGGAACCTTAATTCTGTCTCCCAGCACTTTTGATTTGTGGGGGAAAAAAGGCTACGGTACAAAGCCAGTGTATGTACTAGTTCTTCTGAGATTTAAACCACATGACAGAGACAAACATCTCCGAACAAACAAAGCAGTGTTAGACTGCCTACTGGCTCTACAACTCAAACAGGCATTTGATGGCGTAGTGGAAAACTTGACATCTATCACTTTCGCTCACGGAGAATAAGAGATCAAAAAGACGAGACAGACGGCAGGGAGCAGGAGGAGTAAACAGGCTTTCGTGTTATATTGAGACAGTCAGAGTAGAGGAGGTCAAAAGTTTAAAAAAGCAGAACAAGTTCAGGAACACATTTCAGATCAGTCCAACGGCCACACTTTTTAACTGTCTGTAAGGAAAGATGGCGTCAAGCTGTAAAACAATGTGATCGCATGCAAGATCTGTGTAGTGTTAATATAAATAGCCTGCGTTCAGGGCTGAAAATACATCAGCACCTATATAATGTGATATATGTTCATGCTGTCAGTAGTGCAACACAAACTCACACAAGTTTCACACAAGGCTGCTCTGATGGGCGTGGTTAGTAGTTGTAGCTTTTCTTATATTTATTAATTCAATCATTAACTGATATTCAGTAGACTGTTTATCCCATTCAGGTTCGCGGCAGGTCCAGAGCTTTCCCAGGAACGCTGGGGGCAAGATCGGATTAGACTTTAGTTGGGACACCAATCCATCATGGCATCGTGTAACTCGCTGCACTATCATTCTGCCCTTTTCTTACAACATTCATGTGAAATTCAACAAAACATCACTGCCTGTTAGCATTCCTATGAATTTTCCATGAGATCCTATAAGTCAGTATTAATATGTGGAATTGACGTAGTTTTATCTTTTATACGCGTTACTCTGTGATTTTACCACCATTCACATGCCATGTTTTATGTTTTCATTTCCTGATATTAATTTTTGATAGTTAAGAGCTGTCTGAGTAGGTTTTTGTCACGTCTATCATCCGTCCAATCCATATCTGGAAT
The DNA here is from genome assembly GCF_001660625.3 of Ictalurus punctatus. Classification (NCBI taxonomy): domain Eukaryota; kingdom Metazoa; phylum Chordata; class Actinopteri; order Siluriformes; family Ictaluridae; genus Ictalurus; species Ictalurus punctatus. Next base: position 5,210,390 of record NC_030435.2, read on the forward strand.
TTAGTTTTTTTCCCTCATATTAAATAAGCATTCAAATCCTGCCTTCTCAATCTTTTCACATTGTCCACTCTTAACATTAAAATGGAAAATGTGAAAAAAAAGAGGTACCTTTAAAATGTAAAAATGTTTTTTATTTATTTTATTTTTTAATTTAAATTATTTTTTTTTTTTTAGAAGGCTTTGTTTGCAGTGCTGTGACATGCAAATGCAAGCAGCAGGGGAAGATATGATGATTTGAACAGGAAAGATGCAGGCAATATGGATAAAAGATGACATCACTAGAGCTGTATATACAGATGTCCATCCATCCCTTTTCCATAGCATTTATCCTACACAAGGAGCATAAGGCAGAACATTGCATGGCACAATTGTTCATACACACACATGCACTACAAACAATTTGGAAATGCCAATCAGCCTACAACGCATGTCTTTGGACTGGGAAACCAAAGTACCCAGAGAAATGCAATGGGAGAACATGCAAGCTCCACACACACAGGGTGGAGGGAGGATTCGAACCTCCAACCCTGGAGATGAGAGGCAAATGTGCTAACGCAGTGGTGGCGTGGCAGTTAAGGCTCTGGGTTACTGAGCAGAAGGTCGGGGGTCAAGCCCCAGCACTGCCAAGCTGCCACTGTTGGGCCCTTGAGCAAGGCCCTTAACTCTCTCTGCTCCAGGGGCGACATATCATGGCTGACTCTGCACTCTGACCCCAGCTTCCTGACATGCTGGGGTGAAAAGAAAAGAATTTCACTGTGCTGTAATGTATATGTGACCAATAAAGACTCATTATCATTAACCACTAAGCCAACGTGTCCCCTGATATATGGATGTCACAGTAACAGAATGACATACACATATATGTCTGCCAGTCTGGCTTAAACCAGGGGTACAGAAATGCTCAGGCATGAGTGTCTGCAGGTTTTACGGCACAAACCACAGCTTGAGAAGAAAAGTACAAGTAGATAAAAATCAGCTTGTTACCAGGACGATAAATGAGCTAAATATGTTGAGGCCACAACATCATATTACCTCATTTATCTACCCGGCTACAACCGGGAGTTTTATCATTTGCTTGTACTTTCTTCACTCTAGATTGTCCACTAAACTAGAACATAATGCTGTTTTTTTGTCAATTAATTGGCAAGTTGTTATGGGTTGTATCATGTCACCTCATCACTGGGAGCTTGTTAGAGGATAAGTGTGAAAAGAAAGCTGCATGAGACTCACTGAGCTCACATAGCTGCCCTGATGCAACAGTTTTATCACAGAGGAGACTTGAAAATATTTTATAAACTAGAAACTGACTAATACGATCCGAACAGCTTTAATACACACATGTAACCTCTGTTCCTCTGCTCTGAATGAAATAAAAGTCAATCATTGAGACATTAATGTACTATACAGTCTATAAATTCTGCTCAGTCTGTTTATTTCTGCTTAATTGTTCAGTTCACGTTTTTTTCCTGTCTTTATTTTTTCATACATAAGACGACTTGCAGCTGGAATCCAAGCAAAAGCACCAACACACACATTCAGGCTGTCTAAAGTTACGCTTAATGATTAATGATTCACACAGAAATAAGCCTTGTCAGATTTCATTAACCAGTTTACTGGTGAAGACGAGTGCTGATGTGGAATATCTCAGAGGTCTGACTCTGAACACACACTCACACACACACAGAATTGCTCAAAATTGATCAGACAAGCCATGAAAGGTTTTTATATTTATTTATTTATTTTTATATATAAATCAAGGTCATTCTGTGATATTGTATGAAAAAAACCAAACACACACGCACACACACACACACACACACACACACACACACACACACACACACTACTGGGTATTCCCAATTAATTCCCCATTCACATGTGCTTTTGTCTTAGACTTGCTCAGATGACATCACATGCCATATGACATCATTCTCTCACACATCTGATTTGATTGGATTAGACAGGGCATGGAAGACCTCACTTGTATTCTGGCTGTTCCCTTATCCATTATTTCGCAGTCTTCTATTCTGTCATGCCTGTTTCTTTCATCCTTCTCTAATGAGATTAGACCATAGCGCTCTCTCTCTCTCTCTCTCTTTCTCTCTCTCTCTTTCTCTCTCTCTTTCGCTCTCTCTCTCTCACACACACACACTGAGACTTGTCAGAAAACATGCTAAAAAGTGGAAAACACAGGTGTAAAGTTAGAAAATATTCCCAATATTCACTTCCTATTTTCATCCTTTACTTGTAGATGACTTTTTTTTCTCTTTAAAGCAAAGTGCATGTCTTTGGCAGATCTGACAAATGCTCCCATCACAATCATCCTCACTATTAACAACGACATTCAGTGAGTCGGTTGCTGTCTACTACAGCCTACAGTCAACCTCCAACATTAAACAGACACGGGCCCTTGTGTTTTGCAGCTATTCTAGACGTACATGAGAAGAGAACGGAGAAAGCCAAAAAGACAGAGAGACATTGCGACAGACTGAGAGAGAGAGAGAGAGAGAGCGTTTGATGCTAACAGATGCATGCACCACCTGGGGCAAGCATTTAATGACTAGAAATGGTGGAATCTAGTTATGCTGAAACTTTCAGATTCTGCACACTAACTAATGAGCTTTAAATAAATGACAGTGAATCTTGAGATCCCGGACACGTAAATACAAAAATCTTCTCGTCGGACTGAAGGAGTGCGATAAGTGGACTGTCTCCCACGGAGGCCGCAAACAGCCCGCTAGCTGTTTGCAGATTTTAAATGAGTGGAAGATGGAACGGCTCCCCATGGCCCGTTGCGGCATGCGTGTATCAGGAAATGTGTTTCAAACAAGGTCAGCTTCTTCCTCTCCTATGCATTCTGTCTCCTATGCATGGTCTCCTCTTTAACATCTAACACTAATGGAGATGCATTCAGTGATCTGCATGCAGGAGCTAATCTGACAACCATGCAAACCTTATCTTGATTTATTGCACAAGACAACTCAATCATAACATAAGTGAAATGTGTAATTGGACTAAATCAATAGCGCCAGATGTACTAGTAGTGTTGATAAAATTGGGATGCATTTAGACACGGTCTGATTATAATTAGAAAAAGCCGACTCATATGAAACATCACAAATGTCTCTATGATTAGGCGGTAATTTAAAAAAAAAATCTCTCTTTCTCTCTCTCTCTCTATATAAGATAGGACATGGTTTGTTTTTTATCAGAGTATAAACTAATAAATGAAATATACTCATTACTGAAAATGCAAAACTCATGAACTATAATTCTACTTTTAAACCTAAGCTAAGACAGCAGTACTTTTATTTGAGTACGCCATGCTACTCCTACACATCTATAAGGCTAGTGCCATCTTTACAACTTAATCTCATATAATTGGACCACCCATTTAATGCAGAGAATAAATCAACTCCTGGTGAACCTTGTAGACTGGAAACACTAGAGATCCTAGAGCACGTTATTATCTAGCAAAGGTATGTAGTGACTCGATCATTGTTGGGATATTAAACACCGCGGTATCAATGCTGGTTGGGGAACCAGTCTACACACCACAACTATCCAGCAAACAGTGATGAGGACCAGAGGACGATCAACACAGCTATATTCTGTCTCTATAGGCTTTCTCTGTATACCTACAAGATGATCATTAAGGTGATCTGTGAGTGCACAATGCGTACAAACACTTGTATCATTGCCACACACTAACATGTCAGTGTCAGTGCTGTACTGAGAATGATCCACAACCCTAATAAATGGTTAGATATGGTATTGTGGGATTAAATGTAGAGGAATTGTGCTACCCAGGGAAGGAGGAAGGTGAACCTGATAAAATGGCCAATGGGTATAGCTGTAAATGAGGTGTTACATGTTTTATCTGTGGCTTAGTGGTTAGCACTCGTACCTCCGGGGTTGTGGGTTCGATTCCCGCCTCCAGCCTGTGTGCATGGAACTTGCATGTTCTCTCCATTTGCCTCACACCTCTGGGTTGGGGGTTTGATTCCCGCCTCCGAACTGTGTATGGACCTTGCATGTTCTCCCTGTGCTTTAGGGGTTTCCTCTGGGTACTCATGTTTCTTCCCACTCCTTCAGTCCAAAGACATGCGTTGTAGACTGATTGATGTCTCTAAACTGTGTGTTATGTGTGAACGGGTGTGTGCGATTGTGTCCTGCAATGGGTTGGCACCCCATCCAGGGAGTCCCCTGGGATAGGCTCCAGGCTCCCCACGACCCTGTGTAGGATAAGAATGTATGGATAGATGGATGGAGGTTTTATGTGTGTATGGGCTGTATATTGTTATTTTATGAATGTATATACCGTGAATGAAAACATACCCACTTTGTTAAATGGTGAAAATGATGTACAGAATAGTCAGATTGCATTTTCTTCCAATAGTTCTCTTACCCAATGGCCTTCTTTGATGCAAATGTGCAAACAAATGCATACTGACCAAATGGAGTATGCTGATGTTCTGGAACATTCTGAGGCTGGCAAGGACAACTAATCGTTGCAGCCTTAAAGTCCTCTTTTGTGATCATCCATCAGCGCTGAGACAGCCAAACTGATCAATAGTGTTTATCTCCACCCAGCCAACAGTAAATGAGCAGGGAGAGAAGGGTGTGCGCTGTGTGTTGGTCATTTCATTGAGATGTGATGGCCAAGTGCGTCACTTCGACTGCATACAATGACACATCATGATATCACACACCTCTGTGTGTGAACACTGACTCACACACACAACCATTAAAAGCTGTAAGACATGCCTAGGAAATTTGCTTCTGTTGATCAATCTCTTTATTTTGACTTTGGACTCTCTCTCTCTCTCTCTCGCAAAGCACTTTGAGACCTGGGGGGCTTGTGGCTTGTAAAGCGATAGCTTTTGTAAGTGCTTTTCCAACAAAGCAGACATTTTGTTGCAGCTTGGAGCAACACAGGTATGGACAGAAGCATGTGTGTGTTTATATGGCTCATCAAACTGAGCACTGAGACTCTTACTCATAATGTTCACAAAACTCATTCTTTACCATGTTGTATGCTCATAACAATCATTACTGTTCACTTTTCCTCTTTATGATCTTACTCAGCTTCATCTGGAAATCTCAGCATCTGGTGTCACCCAGAGCAGGACTGATTCACATCTCACATATCACAAGATGTTTTTCCTTGTGCTGTCTCGTTGCGTTTCCTTGTCATTTCTGGCTTTGACTCACTCATTTGGGGTCATCTTTAAGTGAACCCCAGTCACATACAGTATTATTATGGTAATGTCACATTAAAAAAAATAAAGAATAGAAAATAACAGATATACTGTAGAGCTATACAATTAAAATGTGAATATTACATTTGCGTAGCTCTTTATATCCTTTTTTTTCTAGAGCATTATGTGTCAGACAAAGCCAACAGAGGTGAGGAAAAACTCCTGAGAGAGGCGAAAAACTTGAGAGGATCTGGACTGAAAACAGACCCGGAACCAACAGATACTGAGATTTCAAAATTGTATTCAGTGGGATTGAGTTTAATTATATGTACAGTACACATCTCCTTCTTGATAAAATGGCCAGCTGAGCTCACTTCTGAGAGTATGTGAATCTGTGCTACACTTATACACTTATACTACACAATACATAAAGTACTGCATATTTTCAACAGCCATTAGAAGCTAACTTTGGATATATAAGTGTGTACGATGCTAAGATTAGGGAATCAGAGCCCAAGCACACAATTGTAAGATCTCTTCAACTTCTTTGGCTCTCTTAGTAAGAAGTGAATCGAAAGATTGGAAAGCAGATAAAACATCTCTCTCTTGTCCATCTTAAATGCAGCACTGAATTGTAGTTATCTGTAATTTAAACCATTTCGCTAAGGCTACATTATCCTCCAGAATCTCAGAACGTCAATTAACCGTACACTCTAATGCAAGTGCATTTTAATTAGGTTCTTATCTCTAAAGTTAAATATAAACGAATATCTTGAGACCTGGAAGTTTTTGTAAATCATACAGAAAACAAGGGGCGGCGCTAAATGATCTAAATTGATTGTACAAGAGAGGACTGTGCTCTAGGTTGGTAGACTAGTGTACAGTATGTGGAAAAAGAAAAATGAATGATAAGGTTGGAAGTCATGGCTTAAACTTGTAGTTTTTCTTATGACTAAACTGGTTGGAAATTCAAGAATATCACTCGCATTTTCCCCGGAAATCTGGCTGACGATACATCATAGTCAGACCGTTTGAATGAGTTCCTTTTCTGGTCTTTCAGTCAACTAGAAAAAGCAAGCTGATGAAAATGTGTACTGGTCTGATAAGGTGGATGAGCTCATAAAATGCGAGTAAATTAATCTTGAGGCTAGCTTTAAGCGAACGTGACAGATTTCATCTAACTTAGGCACCAATTAAAGGTGTGGGTGACAGCGCCACGTCCCGTAATATCTGTGGATGATTCGTGATTCTTAGGAGACTCGACACATTATACGATTTCAAACGGAATGGAAATTCAAAAATGATTGCCAGTCGGCACATTCGATAAATTCTCCTCTTATTATTGAATCTGTATGGTGCAAAAACGAGATCCAGGAAAGAATAACGGCAGAATAAAGTCATGTTCTCTACACTTGACAATGCTTGAAGATGCAACTCTACTCTACCCCAACTGCAAGCAATTCATGACGAATAGTGAATAAATGCATTTTTCTCCAGTGTAAATTGGAGCCAGCTCATGGAAACAACTTAAGAAGAAGTAATAGTATTGCTTATATATGCCATCACTTAACTAGGCTTTCATTGCGCACTATTTCTTTAGGGGGCCTTACAATTAAACTACCATGACAACGAGCCACAGCTTTGCCAATGACTTAGAATGAAATGAGTCGGGGAAATTACAGAAAAAAGATGTGGTTAATATTTAAAAAGGTAGTGCTGTGAGCATAGGATATTACAATATGAACCGGTGCATTACATATTTCTGTATGTTTTCAGGAAATCCAATCGCAAACAATTATGCTAGCTGGAAGCCATTTGATCTGATAATGGGATAAGAAAGTGTAATATTTAATATGCACAAACAAGATAATTAATCCCATAAGGACAAATGGGATGATTCATTAGCTCAATGTTGGGAGAGTTGTACGCAGAAGACGGCTGCCTAGAGCAGGTTAAACCTGTGCAGTTTGTGATTTCTGTATCCTGCAGAATTTTTTTTTAAAAAAGAGATACTTACTAAAGCTCAATCTGTGAACTCCACACTATTCGACATAAAAATCAAGGTTAATAATAAATAAACACTTTAAATGGGTGTTCTGCCAATCAGTCCAAATTGGAGTCTGTTTATGAAAAGGGCACATGCAGGATAAACACGAGTAATGGCTGCGCTTATGCATGCAGTCTCTTAACTAGGCTTTTAGTGGGCACTATTTCTCTAGGGGACCTTGCAGTAGCCAAATTAGTGTATCTTATAATAAAACAGCACTGACATTAAGCCAAAGCTCTTGCAATGACTCAGAAGAAAAGAAAAAGATGCTAAAAATTCAGACATGGCTTTTATAATAGGAACTAATGTATTATATATTTTCTTGTCTTGTTACTGAAACTTATACACTGGAAAATGAGCCCATCCAGTAAGCAACCAACCATCCAAACAAACAAATAAATACACGCCAGCTGGAAGCCGTTTTATCTGATAATGGGATGAGTGAGTTTCATATCTAGAAACAAGATAATTAATCCCATAAGAGTGTAAATGTGGAGATTTATCACCTAGTTTGGGGACATTTCTCAGCGTTTTTGCAGTGCAGAAATGAAAAGATGAGTGGGAGAATAAAGTTTGTTTGTTAGGTGAATATCTAAGCAGGTGCGTTAGTAAAGCTGAAAAAATCCACAAGATGTTAAGGTTAGCAATCCAACACATATTGCCAAGGTTTCTGACCAACAGAACAATGCCACGGTTTCAAATCTTATTTCATGACAGAACATCTTATTAACAAAACGTCACATATAGCATGAGTCTATCTTTTAGTGAGGTCAGCTTTGAATCATATTCCTTGAACCGTGATCCTATTCACAGTATTTCACACAGAACACAATGAGATGTTTGTTGTTTCCAGTGGACAGCCATCTCCAGGGTTATGTGGAATTATCAAAAAAGGTGGTTGAGGGTGTTTTTGTGTAATAGTTGTCCCTCAGCACAAAGAGAAATGGCACTCAGTGATCACGTTGGACATGGATGCAGTCTAGTTAAAGCTGCAAAAGCTACTCACATGCTCACAATCACAGATGGATGGAAGATACAAAGTATGTAATAAAGCAAATACGTCTCTAATCCAGATGTTTCATCTATAATTTATTCGAATCCAGAATGCGTGCATGTATTTGGGGCTCAAATTTGGGTAGGCGAAGCCCTCCACCTTTCCAACACCAATGACCATGAATCAGTGCTGAATGACGTCCTCCAGAAGGAGGCTATGGTGTGTGTGTGTGTGTGTGTGTGTGTGTGTGTGTGCTCATGACTAGAGCTCAGCTCTTAGTCAACACAGGCCCCACAATTCAAGTAATCCACAGAAAAACAAACAGAGCTTGGACGGCTCCACACACGCACAAGGGACACTACAGGATTTTCACCAAATAATAAATCCACATGTTTGTTCAACTTGTTCCAGTGCAATGGATGTAGGATCGAGAGCGCAGTCTGGTGTGGCTTAGTGTCTCAGACTACTGATGATGCAGAAGACATTAAACAAACTCTGCCCACGCAGCTCATGAAGGTCAGCAACTACACCACGTCACACACTCCTCTGGAGTCCCGAGTGGCTAGAAAACAACTTTAATCTCAAGTTGGTCATTTTGACTTTGGGGATATGTTGCAAAGTCAGTATGTGTTTTATTTGAGAATCTATGCATCTCCCACTGTTTCATCAAATCAAATAAACTATCTCAGATTCTCCGTGATTTAAACATTTGCATTTCCTTTTCGACTCATATAACTCAAGTTTTCACCATCTTACCAGAGACATGAAGGATAGTTGTCGTAAACACATATTCAGAGTTGTGCGTGAGTTGCCTAAATCTCAGGACAAAGACTGTCTAAAAAGAGGCGTCTCGGTTACACATGATTCTGACTTTGAACTTGAGCTAGGAGCAGTATTAAGATCAGCACCTTGATTTAACCACAACAGGTCACACTGAAATATATGGTCTGGGCTGTACATACACTCAAAATCACTATGGGATGCCATTTTAGGCCAATATTAAATACATAAACATGATGCATGTATTGTCCTTTAAATGTCCTTTGAATTCTATGGAAAGGATTTTTCTGCACAGAGACAGCATCTTAATCAGAGACATTGTTTATATGCATAAAATTATGAGCTACACTTTCTTAAAATGAGTTGTAATCCTATAGCAAATAAGTGCTAGGTCAGCTTATCCTTTAAAGTGTGTCAGAAGAGAACAACATAACAAAAATTTTGGCATTTTTTAAAAATGAATTTCCCAAAACAAAAACAGCGAATTAAACTCGTGATAAATTAGCCTACATTTTCATGAACTAGATTCCGTATGTCCGTATTTTCTATCCACCAATTTGTTCAGTATGAAAGGCAAGTGCTTGTGATAAAAAGCAGTGCTCTTGATGCAATTGAAAAATCCCATCCCATCTTTACTCAAGAAAAATCTGGCAACCTCAGAGGTATGAACAGCAACTTCGCCATCCTGAAAATCAACAAATCGTTTTTATAAATTCAAGAAAACTAACTTGCAAATGAGCGTCATGATATACTGTCACGTATTCCACGCAATGAAGGTTAGGACGGATGCAAGTGACGATAAGAGCTTTTAATAAAGAGAAACAAGCAGACAAATGCAAATCATAAGAAAATAGCATGGTCAAAAAAAGGCAATGGGTCAGGCGATCAACAAACAGGCATAAACGAGGCAAGGAAAGAATCAAGAACGAGGAACAAGAAGCAAGATCGATGAACTCTCTTATACAGCTTGGAGTGAGTGAGTGTGAGATTGGCAACAGGTGTGTGTAATTAGAATTCTGGAGAAGGTGAACGTGTGTGTGTGGGAAGTGTAGTCCATGGCGGCCATGTTTGTAGGCCGCAGTGCAGGATGGGAAATGTAGTCACTGGTTTGCTGTGATATGACATATACACATAACCCTGAGCAACAAGGGGCACTAATCACTTCAATGAGCTCATCAAAACAAATCTCCGAAGGTCTTTTTTGGGAAAAATCCCCTCCTATTTGGGTTTGAAAAAACTCCGAGTTATCAACAACACATAATTGGCAAATAAATTCAGAGTGAACATCGATATACTTCCTGGAGTAAGAGTAAGACAATATCTATTGAAAACATCAGTTAAATGACAAATTGCTTATTACACAGAATCAGGTCTCAATTTTAAGAATAAGTAAGTGTGATGATGTTGATAAAATCATTTAAGATAAACAAGAAGTCAAATTTTGCTCACATATTATCCGTGATACATAAACATTTATGTGGGGCGTACGGTGACTTAGTGGTTAGCACGTTCGCCTCATGTTCTCCCCGTGCTGCGGGGTTTTCCTCCGGTTACTCCGGTTTCCTCCCCCAGTCCAAAGACATGCACGGTAGGCTGATTGGCGAGTCCAAAGTGTCCGTAGTGTATGAATGGGTGTGAGTGTGTATGTGATTGTGCCCTGCGATGGACTGGCACCCTGTCCAGGGTGTACCCCGCCTTGTGCCCGATGCTCCCTGGGATAGGCTCCAGGTTCCCCCGTGACCCTGAAAAGGAGTAAGCGGTAGAAGATGGATGGATGGATGGATGGATGGATGGATGGATGGATGGATGGACATAAACATTTACACCTCTTGTCAGTGAAAGAACATTATGCAAAGCATTGTTTGCTTGCTAGCTAGCTACCTTGGATAACGTTAGCTGTTGGCGTAGGACTATATATCCACAACTTACCTCATAATTTTAACTAGCAAATGTATAACAATTCACATGACACCATTTAAACGAAATGGTCCAAAGATTAAAGATTGAGGTTAGGGGCGGGGTTAATCTTTGTTCCTTTGCTTACAAAATCATTCTTGCTACATTGCCCTTGTTCTTTTATATTCGTATGAATTGTCAGATTAGGATTGACATTTTCTCAAGTTCACCATGGATTCGAAATGTCCATGCAGCCAGCAATGTCTGATTATACCGATATAATGATTCTGTTTTATTCTTAATGAGACTGGCAATGTCTGAGACTCTATATACTAATAGAGTATATATAGTACATGTAACAAGTATGCATATCAGAGACTCTCAGGTGAGAAGCGCATGTCATAATAAAAAACGTACCTGTGATAAATATGAAATGTAGATCAAACTCTACCGTGTTCCTGTGCTATATTCGAGTCTGTCACCGATGCAGCGGAGCCATCAAGGTGCTCATATAATCATAGTATATTTTACACTCCTGAAAGAATAAAAATACTACAGATCCAAAATGGTTCAGGAATGCTTATATAAATGCACTACATCTAGCATGAAATAATGATCTGAATCCTATGTGGCGCACTACAGAGAGTGATTTGGGCTTTGGTGTTAATTATAACTTCAGCCATTTCCATCCTTATAGAATCCTACAGTTTGAAAAGACTGACAACATCTTCTTCACATAGCTTTGATTCCCAACTTTATTTTCATGGCGGTTGTAAATAAACCTGCTGAGACCGTGATTCCCGTGCTGCCTTACGGAGCCTGTCGCTGTCGGGCTTTGTAAATATGGATGAACTCAGATGAGAACGGTGCAGTCGGTTTGATCTTGCTTTGTCGTTGCTGGCAGCTGCAAGTCTGAAATCAAAGGCTTGAACTTTTGTACCTGATCACCTGTATTTCACCTCCCAAGAGTCTCTAATTTACATATCTGCAAACCTGGAGACTCAAAGAGAGATTTTTCAAATCTAAAGCGCATGCTGTATGCCTTTTTTTGTGGCCTTTTTTTATTACAGCTCATTAAAACCTGCTTCACAAACAACTATTCCAGAACTTTGTGACCCTGATATATCAGGCAGAGTATAATGGGTGATAAATAACTTTGGTTGGCTCAAATAACATTTTTGTCAGTAGAGTGCCGGCCTGAAAGACAGTGCTCTCAGTGGGATGTAGCCACTTTTAATGGCCCTCATCCAAATCTACTGATGAGGCAAAACAATAGAGAACTTTCAACATTTAACTGTTGTTTCATGTTGATGAAATCATAAATATCTCACAAGCTTAATGAAGCAAAATGTTAATTTTGACACCAGAGGAACACTTGGCAAGGGTAATGACAAAGTCAGGGTTGGTAATGCTGCACTA
>NC_030435.2:5225226-5240226 GCF_001660625.3 Ictalurus punctatus
TTCCTCCCACTGTCCAAAAACATGCAGTTAGCTATGCCCCTAGATGTGAATGAGTGTGTAAGTGTGTGTCTGTGTGCATGGCGCAAAGTATTACTGCAATAGGCTCCATATCCACCTTGAACCTGATCAGGATAAAGTCGATCCATTTTCCATACTGCTTATCCTACACAGGGTCACGGGGGAGCCTGGAGCCTATCCCAGGGAACTTGGGGCACAAGGCAGGGGACACCCTGGACCCTTCAATTCTTTGCAGGGCACAATTACACACACATACCCACATTACCGACAATCTGTAAATGCCAATCAGTCTACAGTGTGTGTCTTTGGACTGGCGGAGGAAACCAGAGAACCCGGAGGAAACCCCTGAAGCACGGGGAGGACATGCAAGCTCGGTACATACAGGGCAGAGGCAGGATTCGAACCCCCAACCCTGGAAATATGAGGCAAATGAGCTATCCACTAAGCCACTGTGCCTGCAACAAGTCGCTACTGAAAATGAATGAAAGAGTAAACAAAGATCTTACGCAACATAATGGAAATAAGAGCTGTTGGAAAAAAAGGTATGTTGAGATGTCAGATAGTGTGTAGGATAGGAACTGCTTAGTTGCAGAAAAATGAAAAGATTTTGAGCTGTGATATGAATGATGAAATGGATGAGACTTCACAGAGGCTCTGTGAAAGTGAATTCCAAAGCTTGGATGAAATGAAAGACAGTTTAAATCTGGAGACCACAACTGAACACAAACCGTTGGGGGTGTAATGGCATAATAGTTCACCTAGCTAACACTGGGTACAGCCAGGCTTAAGGCTTTATAGGTGAGAAGCAGGATTTTGTATTGAATACGGCAGGGGATGGGTAATCATGGTAATCTGAAGAGAAGGAGTGAGATGTTGGCAGATGTGAGAACTCTTGCTGCTGAATTTTGATTAGGATGGAGTCATGTAAATTGCGGAGGTAGAAAACTGCAGTCTTGGTGATAGAATTGAAATGGGATTTAAAGGTAAGTGACGAGTCACAGATGATGCCATGGTCCTGAGCAGTTTCAGGAGCTTGACAATAACCTCATGAATGTCAATGCAGAGGTGTAAAACTCATCCAAAAGGACTATAAACATTGGATTCGTCTTTTACACACATCTGTTAGCAAGATACCAATCTCAAAAATGTTAAAAAATACTTTATCTAACTACTTATTAATTAAAATAAAATCCCATCATATACATAGTTCACATTGGAAAAACAAGAAAGGTTAAGTCTCTATTAGAAAGCTAGACCTCTCAGGGATGCTTTGTAACTGAAATGAATGCTGAAAATGTCGTGCATGTTAAAAACGTGTTTTAGTAATAAAGGAATATATACGAAATGTTCAGGAAAACAAGTATATTGTAATCACGAGTACACACACGATCCGCTACATGACATGTCATTTATGCATGTCATTTTGTTCATTAAACAATGGAATAACCTTTGTTCATACTGTAGGTGTTCATGATCCAATAATTGTAAAGGCGTGCCATGAGTGAGACAGTATCAGATGCGGTGTTCAGATCAAGTGAGCAAGACTTCTGAGGTTTGACTGAAAGACTAAATGGCCTTTTTATGGATATAAAAATATTCAAGGAAAGTAAGAGAGAGAGAGGGAGAGCGAGAAAGAGAGAGAACTAAGGAAGAAAAAGCTAGAGGGGATGCTACGTCCTCATTGGGAATATAGCTGCTGCTGTACCTTTTTCAGAGTGGATAAGTGAAAGGAGAGAAAACAGATGACTGTGGTAGCTTACAGTGTGCACCAGTGCATGTATAATAGGGCGTAAGAAATGTATAGGGTGTGTGTAATAAGGCATGTACATAGTCACTAGCCGAATAGTAAAGGCATGGCACTTAACTTCACTTTATTGCTCAGATGTCATCAGGACAGAAAATTAGGGTCATTAGAGTCCAAGTCCGAGCCTGATTAGTTACCAAGAAATCATGCAGCAAATGTTGAATTCCTTATAGTTCATGCTTAGTACCATCTCTCTCTCTCTCTCTCTCTGTCCTTCTCTGACTTTTCACTCTGCTCATACTATCCTTCTAAAAGAGCTTTGTCAGGCCATGCCTGACTTTTTGTCATCTAAATTGGTGTAATTTGTTCTATATTTGACACCTACCACTTTTAAGTCAGACCTCATAATGGCAAGGTTTGAGCATAAAAAGGCAATGTTGACCCATTTGATTGGTTTCCGACCAATTTAAATCTCAGATTTTACCCTCACTGAATATTGCTGCAAAATTTCAACAATAAATATACACCCACTGGCCACTTTATTAGGTCAACCTCTCTTCTACACAGTACTGGTTCACTTCCAATCATGGACACCTGCCATATAGTTTGAATGCTGTAGTTCTTCTGTAGCCCACCTATTGCTATGTATTTACAGCATCTCAGCCACCTCTACCCTGAACATCAATGGAAAGGGACCACCACAGTATTTGGATGTTAGACCATTCTCTGTGACACAGAGAGTTGATATGAGTTTATCATGTGTGGCAGCTACGTACATATACTGGATATTTTGTTCGACACACCAATCTCAGTAAGTCCACCTTGTAGGAGTACAGTTAGGCTCTAACTCATTATTTCCTCAACTCATATTAATCATTCCCAATCCCTGCTGTTTCTGAGCTCAGCAGGGACACAAGCATGTTCAGAAATGGCAGCAACACTGTCATGTCTGTTATACTTGTATTACTACAACATGCCACAACCATGTCAGTGCCATGTGTGGTCCAAAATCATAAATACTGTTTGCACACATCATTTTTTAGATGGATAGATTTGGAGGTGTTTGTGTCTCTGCAAATTTGTATGGACCGACCATAACATTAAAACCACTGACAGGTGAAGTTGAATAATATTGAGTATCTCATTACAATGGCATCTGTCAACAGTCAGTTCTCAAAGTTTATGGAATCAGTGGTAGAGCAGGAAAAATCGGCAAGCGTAAGGATCTGTGTGACTTTGACAAGGGCCAAATTGTGATGGCTGGACAACTGGGTCAGACCATGTCCAAAACTGCAGGTCTTGTGGGGTGTTCCCGGTATGCAGTGGTTAGAACCTACTAAAAGTGGTCCAAGGAAGGACAACCGGTAAACTGGTTGTCTAGCCTGTCTAGTCCAATCCCACAGAAGAGCTACTGTAGCACATCCCACTCTATGGGATGTGCTGGACAACCAAGTCCGATCCAAGGAGGCCTTGGACCGAAAAGATCTGCTGCTAGCGTCTTGGTTGCAGACACCACAGCACACCTTCAGAGGTCTTGTGGAGTCCATGCCTCGATGGGTCAGAGCTGTTTTGGTGGCACAAGGGGGGACCTACACAATATTAGGCAGGCAGTTTTAATGTTATAGCTGATAGGTGTATATGCCAGTGTACAATTGTGTCATGTGTTTATGTCAAAATACAAAACAAAAATCAAATTTAGTAGAATCAGTTATAATTTTTAAGTGAGTGTTAAATATTTGGTCTAATATCGATACAGAGTATTAAGTTAAACTGGGTTAAATTAACCTTAATGTGACCTGCTCCATCAGTCACTGTTATCACTAGAATGCTTTACATCAATGTATAAAACTGAAAATATGACTTTATGTCATTGTGAATTGATGTCACTGTGATATTAATTCGGTTTTATAAAATACATTTTTAACAATGTTTTCTAAAAGCAAACAAAGCAGCTTAATCTGTGCTTATAGTAAGATATGAAACAAATGGTGTTTTTGTAGGCCTATGTGTGGAATTGGGCCATGTTGTACACTGGCCCATTTTTCCCGTCGACACAAATCCCACTGTAATCTAACATGTCAGGCCTGATTTAATAGGAATTACTGCATACACAGTGTGCCACCGAGTTTTAGAGGAGATTGGATTTTATAATTCTGCTGTGTGATTAGTGCATAGTGTTTGACATGGTTTCAGCGCTGACAGAGGAAAAGGGACAAACCATTTCTTAATCCGTCTTTTATAGGTAAAAGAAAAATTTTATCACTGATCCCTATATATATATATATATATATATATATATATATATATATATATATATATATATATATATATAACATTCATATCATGTTATGAAGCTCAGTAATCTTCCCTACAAACTAAGAAAATCCTAACACAGCATAAAAAATGCTGATTTGATTTGATAGATTTGATAATCATTTTTACTTGGACACTATCTATATCAAATCATGTAAAATAAATTCCACAATTAAACCCAACATCAATCATTTTATTGCGAGTTTCATGAGTTTTAGTAAACACTACCCTCCTGAACATACTGTAATGTAACATGATCTTTGCAATACATAAATCAATAAGAAGAAGTGTTCTAATCACGCCACTTTGTACTTTTCATCTTTCAAATCTATCCAACGGGCAGCGATGATCGGCAGGCCCGCAATCCTGCATCATTGACATAACATCGTTATATATTGAAGGGGGGGGGGGGGGGTTTACAGAACAAGAGGCAACAGAATGGCCTGGTATTTCTGATTTATAAATAAGGTGGGAAAATGCTCTTGGTCATATCAGTTACGTTGTGTTTTCCATATAGGATCCACTCTGGCATGTAATGTGTTTGTTTAGTTCAGCATCATATCCATATTGTGCCGTGTTCCACTTTTACACGTCGGGTTTTAGAGTTCATATCGAATTTTTGCAGCTTTTGTCGAATACTAGTCGATTTTGTTTTGCATGATCGGACAAACCCCATTCAGCAAAATGTGTAATTCACCGAGGCACGTGTTTGTTTTCAAATCACACCTCTAGTGCTGAATATTACAATATGACTAGAGACAAATTAAAAGAATGTCCAACATAAATTGGGGCTGTCCGTGTAACTCCAAAGCAAGTTTCAGAAATGTAATTAGGACTAGTGAGATGGCGTGGAACGGGTGGAATAGAAATGGCTTTGAGAGCACATCCTGAAAGATGGGAATGAGAAAAGCAGAGTCTCAAAGGAACACCTTAGCCAAGGAGGCTAAGATGGCTGACGCTGAATGAAACCTTATTGGAACTAACTAGCTTGAGACTATTTATATAACTCTAACAACTCTCATTGATTGCTCTCATTGATTAATAGCAACATTAGCATTATATGCTCTGGATGTTTCTCTCTCTCTGTTATCGAATGCCTGCAACTCTGACATATTTATCAATATAGAAAGGTGCAGAGGGCATTTGCTTTGGTATTTGCACTAATACTATATAGACGCTCACAAATTTACCTATCCATCCTCTCCTTTTTCTCCCTTTCTTCCTCTCCTTCTCTGTTACTCTCTTTTTTTCTTCTCTTTCTGACTACCTATCCTTATTCTTGCGATCCCTGAGGAAAACAAGGTGATAAAATAGATGTTTTTCATTTGCTCCCACTTTTTTTTTTCCACTGTGTCCACGCTCCAGGGTCCTTGAGGATGTGTCCTGCTCTTACAAACTCAGATCATTTATATCAGCTGTAATGAGGCAAAGTACAGCAAATATCATGTTTCTTCGTAAGCTGGGCAACACGCACACACACACACACACACACACACACACACACACACACACACACACACACAGTGAAACAGAAAAAATGTAAATACTTTAAAATATAACATTTTATATTCCCCTTTAATTTACATTGAAAGAGAGAGCGAAAGAGAGAGAGAGAGATACAGTACTTACTGTACTATAAATACTTAACACAAAGAAAACAGCCATCCATTTTTCATACGAATATCGTGTTTGCTCATGAAATATGAGAGCCATCATTCTGAAAACCATCAAACCACAGACGCCAAAATCTCAGCTGCGTCACTGACAAATGTTTTAAATGTGTCAAGGGAAACAGTGTCAGAAATGATGACAGCAAATGAGACATAAAAATACAGAAATGTTGCCTGAGGGAAGAGAGAACAGTGATTTCATGCTGAGTCGCACTGATGGACCGAGGCACACTGTGTATATTTCAATGAAACACAGGAATCACAAAGGAAAAAGCAAGCAAGCATTAAATGACTAATCGAGAACAATTTACCTGGCTTAAACAAAGCACTATAAAAAGATACAAATTGTTATAAAAGATAAGCATTTTGACCTGCAGACATCTATTGTAATGGGCTTAAAACCTGGATTTTACAGGAGCAGGGTGAGAAGTGGGAGGATAAGATTCCCCTAACGTCAGCCACTGAGATACTTCAATTGATTTGCATTCTCTGGTTTCGTGGACACGACAGATCCGATTTCAACCGGACCTAGTCAAAATAAAAGACTGTGTAAAGCTCCGTGCAAAAGAACTAAACGCATGAATAATGGTACGTGTAAACATGTTACTGAGATATGACAAGAGTTAACCTCTAGATGCAAAACAAACATAATGTCAAACGTGCACTTCAGGCTTGAAAAATTTGCTGCCATTTGAAGCTGTAAACATTCGTCATGTAATAGAATTATGTAGAACAGCTACGCGAGGCCACCAGACTGTTTACCAGCACACGTCTGTCTGTGACAAAATGATTTATAGTTACATTTTGTTGAGGCAGCAGACACGCATTAAGCAGTCGGTTACTGCGGTGTCCAACTCTGGGGAATTCTGTCACTTTTAGGGAATTATGTGTTGGGCGAGCAAACCATCTGAACACTCAAAAAATGGTTAGCTCATGATTTTCAGGAGGTGTCAATGTACACAAACGTGACATCAGAAATACCCAAAATCATAGTATCTATCCATCCAATTTCCATACCGCTTATTCTACACAGGGTCACCAGGGAGCCTGGAGCCCATCCCAGGAAACTCGGGGGCACAAGAGGAGGGACGCCCTGGAAGACGTGCCAACTCATCGCAGGGCACAATCACACACACACGTTCAAACACCACAGACAATTTGGAGATGCCAATCAGCCTACAGCGCATGTCTTTGGGGAGGAAACCGGAGTACCCAGAGGAAACCCTGAAGCATGGGGAGAAGATGCAAACTCCGCACACAGAGTGGAGACAGGACTCGAACCCCAATCCTGGAGGTTTGAGGCAAACGTGCTAATCACTTAGCCAGCGTGCCCTCCCTAGTGGTGAGGAACTGTTTGATAAAAAATGTAAATCACCAAACGTCTGTTGGAGTGCCTGAATTTTAAGCGCCCTATGCGAATTTAGTCTTTCGCTTTTTCCATGTTTGGTCTTTAATGCCCAATATCACAAACACTATGAAGTGTCACTTTTATGTACAGTTGCTAATATGTATTTTAGAGGGCAGTTGTATGATATCAAGCACCACTGACATTTACTGCTGTCAAAGTTAACCTTTTGAAAAAAAGATGGCGATATTACTGAATTAAACGTCTACCGCAAGACATACAACAGAATTAATCGTATTTGGGGAATAAGTAAATGTTTTAAAATAGAACCCAGCAGCATGACCTGCACACTACTCACACTAACGAACCCTCGTGCTGCTTGTGGTCGTTTGTAAATGTATAGCATACAGCACATGATTTATTATCGTTACAACTGATTTGTCTTTAAAATGGATTCTAATGATTTAACAGTGAAAAGAAGTGAAAACTGGTTGTTTGATGTACGTTATGTGCATCAAACAACCAACTGATACGTAATTGGTTGTTTGATGTAGGCCCCGTATTAGCGTTGTTAGCAAATTAGCCGTGCAAGCTAACTGTACTAGTTACATACACTCACCAGATACAGCACCATATCCCTATATGTCTATCTACCTCCTGACTAGTTAATTAATATACAAATCAGTGTGAGAAATGGTTGTTTGATCTACATGTCTCCTGCCAATGTTCGTATTAGCTATTAGCAGATTAGCAGTACTAGCACTCTCACTACTAACCAGTCCATACAGGTATTTTGCGTTTTTCGAGGTTTTTTTTCTGATTGTTGTGGCCAAAAATGCTTGATTTTGCTGCGGCGTTTCTTCTAAAGGTGCGATGCAACGTGTGAAGTTTTTTGTGCTTTGTTCGCAAAAAACTACATGAACTGGCGAAATTGCGACTGCACAAAATAGTTTTACGCGGCCTTTCGCAGTGACGTTTGTTGGTAAATGAGACCTATTAGCTGTACTCATATTCGATGCATGTGAATGGAAGAGGGTTTTTTGCTGAATGCGCGTTGTGATTATGTCACACGATGTGTCTTGGCCCAAATGTGTGGAAAATCTGCTGTTATATTGAAAATTTTCAAGCTCCTCCGAATGTTGCGGCGTTTCCTTGATTTTGCGTTCATTTCTGCGATCGCAAAATCTCAAAATCCCATAATGCCTTTATATACGTTGAATGAGAGGTCATACATAACAGGAGGAAATGAAACCATCGGCTTTCTTCCAAGTCAAGTACATAGAAACTAATTGCAGGTAGGGACTAAAAAAAATGCAGTACTATGCACACCATATCACTAACTTGCTCGTGTACGTTTTGGGGTTCCTGCATAGCTAATGTGGAAAAACCAGTCCATGATTTATTTTTCAGTCATATTGGTGACAAAACAGCAGATAAATGAGTCGCCTTTGAGCGGAACAGATTATTCTTTTGGGGTTTGTGTTCAGCTGATGGTGAGCTCAACCACACTGATGAATTCAAATGATATTAGATTATAACATTACTATGACTAGCCCGAGATTCCATCATGCGGAGTGTTACACCATTCAGCTCATGTTCTATGCTTAAGGAACAGAGTGTGTGTGGAGAAAAAGGCCTCCAGTGTCCTGCTGTGTCCTGCATGCTGTATGCAGCAGGAAGCTGAGCAACTCAATGGACACGCCGTTGTGGAATATATTTCAGCTCTCTTCATACTGAATGAAGTGTGTCTGACTCGTCATGCCTCGTTCACAAGCTTTCCCAGGAGAGATAGAGATGCTTTCTTTAGCCAGGAGAGAAAAATGAACAATCCCCACATCGCTGATGGACATTAAGGCTTTGGTAATATTGTGCAGGCAGACGGTGTAGAGTGTGAAGAAGAAAGCAAGGCAGACATGGACGGAGAGAAGCCAATGAGAGGAGGACGAGAGCGAGAGCAGGAAAGTGAGAGAGATGTAATGAAAAGCAGAAATAGGAATGATCACTCTGGATGACCTGCTAACGCTACTATTTTTAAGGGCCTGCAAGAAATGTCAAGGCAGCCCTAGAGAGTCATGCTGATTAATGAAGAGAGCACTGTGCGCTCACACACACACACTACACACACACACACACACACACGCACGCACACACCCCTACGCCACAAGCATCCTCTTACTCACTTACTTTAGACACACTGGATCTAATTTTGCCAGTTTTCACCCCGAAGCTTGTTGAGCAGGTCTGTGTTTAGTAGGTCTGAGCTGAATTGATGGGAAAAAATTTGTGCTACTGCTAATAATAAACTTTTATTACATGTGCAGCACCTTTCATAAAAAGAACGCAGCTCAAAGTGTGTTACATAGACATGCTGGCATTTTTTATTTTTATTTTTTTAATTCTGGATTTTGGACTGTCAATAAACATGGAAAAAGACAACATATGAGCAGTTAAAGGCAAGGTGAGGGGCATTCATAGTAATTTTGTAAGGCGGACTTTTCATCATAGTGTACTACTTAATTTTTGTACGAAGGGTAAACAGTAGTTTCGCCAGTACAAAAATAAAACACACAGATGCACAGTTTCAAATGACCACTACACATTCCAAACGGTAGAAGCACACACAACACTGAACGACAAAAGCAACAAAATTTTATGCAAATTGGGATATCGTGTAAAAAAAAAAAAAAAAAAAAACGATGGATGGAAACACGGGTGCGAATAAAATCTCAAAATGTGCTTAAAAAACTTACGTAATCATCTGAGGAAGATAATTTTTTTATTCGATAAGAAATGTATATATATATATATATATATATATATATATATATACAGTGCAATGGTAATGCATTTTTCTGTGGGAACTGGGCCACGGTGGGTCACGTAACTGCACTAACCAGCGGCCCAGTCTATTTGCACAGCATCTCAAAAGTTGTTTTTGTCATTCTGAAATGCCTGAGCCATCGAAATCATTTGGTATAATTACCTCCAAGAACTATCTCACAAGATTCTGTTCCCAAATATCAGGCACCCGCCTCCGATCGCAAGGTAACATGAGGTTTGTGATGGCATTATTATATTGGAAAAAAGAGCCACAGTGGCTTCACTGGTTTCAACAGCTTTTACTTGTATTGATACTTTGTGCCAGTTTTGCATATCTTTAGACTGAAGGAGGAAGCACAGGGTGGAGGCAGGATTTGAAACCCCCTGACCTTGGAGGTGCAAGGCAAACGTCATAACCTATTGAGCCACAGTGACTTCTGCGTCATAAGACAAGCCTTATAAATGACCGATTCTAATGTGTTATTCAACGAATAAAAACATATAAATGTTGATATGATGTTGAGATGAAAGAAGTCTTGGATTGCAAAAGTCAGAAAGTTTTCCGCCATGGGAGGGTCTTCAGGACACAGGACTTTACACTTTCTGGTTTCTCAAAAACAAGACAAACTGTGTTTTTTTGTCTTATTATCATCAAGAGTAAGAGAATAAAAGAGAAGCGGGTGAGGGAATGATTGTGTATAGCTGGGGTAATGCAATAATATAATTAAAGCTGGTATATAAATATATATTGATAACAGGAAGTAACGTGTTTGCAGATGTTTGGAGTGGTAATGGTAACTCCAGTTCATGTTGGACCACCCCTTCATTGATTAATTTCCTGTAAGAGCATGCCCCATTGAACTGAAGTCTTACATAAGAACTAATAGAAAATCTAATTTTACATATTGTAATGCACAAATACTAAATGCCACCATGTTGTAATAATGACAGAGTGGCTGACTAATTAAGTAGCTAATTAGTTATGTGGATAATTAAGTGGCAAAGCAGCTAGCTGGCAAATCAGGCTAACTAACGTGATGACGTCTTTTCACGTCTTCCGACCAACAACACACGACCAATCAGAAATCATTAGTATTCAATAGAGAGTTGCACCGAGATGTTGAAAATACTACGCAATTAATGTTGAAAGTTTCCAAATTTTTAAAGTGTCTGTTTTCTTTTCCTGATTTTCAGAGCTTAACCATGTGTACCGGTGTTTCGATCATCATTATCAGATAACTCTTAATGAACACCTGCATCCTGTCTCCTACTCTAACACGTTACACATTACAAGCCCTCAGTGACAATAAAGGTACGAAAAGATATACATTATTCACAAAAAATCAATCATTTAATTCCCACCGGAGCCGGATGTTGCCTTGTACTATATAGTCTCATCTAGTAGGGATAGATATGTGGATGAATCAGCGTTTAAGTCAGTAAAGACCATGCAGGGTACAAGAGATAGGACTATATCATTAGTCAGAGTAGCAATGCATGGTGATAAGAGATCAAACAGTTTATATATCTGTGACTCGTCGACTGAGGAACGACGGTGTCGGGCGTCTCTCCAAGGCTACACAGTGTTTGCACACAGTCTTCGCGGTATTCGAAACTAAAAATGCTTCCTTGTAAGTAAGGATAAGAAGCTTATTACAAATATGGCACACACACTGCACCACCCGATTTGTTGCATATTTATATCTAGACAGTTTGTGCTATATACGATGTCCTTTTTGGACTATGTTGTGAATATTTGAGCCTCTACACCAATTTGTGAGTTTTGTGTTACAGTTTTAGCTTCGTATTTTTAATACAAAAATGAATCGTAGTATTTAAACACAACTGTACAATATGAGAAGATTAAGGCATCGTTTTAGATACTTATGTTCCCGCCTTTTAAATCCGTCCACTCTAAATGTTCCAGACACCTGTTCAAGGAGTCTGAGCCAGCAGGAGCAGTCACGATCTCTCTCTCTCTCTCTCTCTCTCTCTCTCTCTCTCTGGCTCCCAGCCTCATAGGTGGATGTATCTGGTCCTCTCTCCTCTGTTATAAAGTCCTGTACCTTTTACAATAAAATATGTCTCTTATTCTGTACTATATGACATTTTACACTTGTTGAAGGAAGCAATATCTATGTCTAATATTTGATTGACGGCCCGCATTAATTATTTTGACCAGGGCCAAAAAATGGAATTTCTGCCTGTTTTGGGTGTGCCCACGTTCAGCGTTGAATTTATGCGTGATGTGCCACTCCACAGTAGTGGTTAATGGCTCATATGAAAGTAGACACTCAGGGCTTTAATATTTTGCAGTTTTGTTTTTTTTACCTAACCTACAAGGTTTGAATCTTATCACTGTATTGTGGCAGTTGTATACGGTGTTTTACTATCAAAAAGCATTAGTTGTGCTGTCGGTTTTTATCTCTGTACCGATGTTATTGTGGAGAGGTGTGAATTGTTTTCCCAGCAGAAGGCTCACACCCCTCCCCTTTCCCATCACCCTGTTCACCAGCAGCTAACCACAGAGTCATGATACTCTATACACAGAAACCCAACAGTGTCCTGACTAATCTCATAACAGTCTTGCAGCAATACAATAATTCATTTGTTTATACTGATCGAAAATGTCCGGTAAGTCAAAACGGAACAGCAGTGCACTGTGAGAAAGGGTATTGAGATGATTCTTTGATGGATTATCAACGTGACAACCTTCTTCATTAATTATCTCTGTAGGTATAAAACCTTATCCTTATTTTTTGCATTTGCACCTCTCTCCACACACACACACACACACACACACACACACACACACACACATTTACACATGTCGAATACACACGATGCACCACACAGCTTTGTGCTCCTGAGCCAGCTGTCTGTGATCTTGAGTAACCTGCGCATTACCCCCAGACGGCTGGGTTTCATTCGGCAGTGCATGCGCCTGACAGAGACACCTTGGTCATGCAATATTCATGATTCAAAACACCAGGTGAATGGTGGCATGGCAGAGTGTGTGTGTGTGTGTGTGTGTGTGTGTGTGTGTGTGCTTCTAATGACAGAATGACAGCACACAAGTCAACACACAACGTGAGCTAATTCTGACATCATCACTGCACCATGACCCATGAGGATACTGCTTCAGCACACACTCAGTTCACACATCAACACACGCAATCACTCTATGTCAGGAATAATGAGCAGGAGCAAAATCAAATCACACATGATCACACACACAAACACACACACACACACACACACAACACATATGCAGACTCCCACTGTAGAGTTACACAAAACAAGTTCTGCTAAGTTTGCACTCCTCAAAACTTTTCGCAATCTATAGAAAGTGTCGAAGGTATAATTAACTAAGCCACTGTGTGTGTGTGTGTGTGTGTGTGTGTGTGTGTGTGTGTGTGTGTCTGTGTGTGCACGCTCTCTGAATGTTAACAGTATGCAGAAGTAATTGCAGAGAAATGATCAACTAAGTCAAAAAACAAGAAATGGCTCTCTTTTAGAATTCAATCATCCTCCATCGTGTAGTGAGAAGACAACCTCGAATTAAATCCAGTCATTTAAAGCAGACTGCAAACTGCTCTGTGAACATATCACGAGGAGGAACTACAGCATCTTCCTGCGGTACAAATGACCTGATAAAACACCTCATGGTGGCTAAACAGAATCACATCATCTTTATATAGACCTGAGCACGCACATGCTTTCACTGATAGCATTCAAAACTGTATTTATACCGTAGATTTCATTCTGACTGTGGCCAAGAAGGATCACAGACATTTTAACAACCTGTATCTGATTACAAACTGAACTGATTAGGCTCATGTCTGCTTTATTACAGCACAGACTGTAGCTTTCCAGCAACTTGATCAAAGCATGATGTTCACCGTGTGAGGAAATTTCACTTAGCTAGCGAAGTCTTCCGACTAATGCTTCTTCGCAGGGAGACAGTTTAGTCAAACTAGATAAAAACATTTCAGCCATGACAACACTCAGAGTGAGAATGTGAGCTTTTATAGATAGAAATGAAGTGTAAATAGGTTTGGTCTTAGCGGACTTGATCTGGTACGCTAACCCTAACCTCAGTGGCATCTGTTTGATTCTCCTAGACCACCACATATGAGTACGAATATGTGTTATATGCAAATTAGGAATGCCTCAACGTGTTCCTTGCATCCAATCCATTCCTTTCCCCCAGTCCCCTGATTAGACCGTGCCAGCGCACTGTACTGTATTTAACATCAGCATATAGTTTGTCAGCTTGCAAACTAGGTCACATTTATCCCAAGTAGACACAAGTGGGATTCGAGTATCGCAATCTCAGTTTTGAAATACACACTGCAAAAAAATGTCATCTTAGCAAGTGTAAATATTTCAAATTTATAGTCAGATTTATGTAGTATTTCTTATTATAATTATAGATGACAATAAACCAACTATGGGGTCATCAAACATATTTCTAGACATCATGACTCATTTCAAGCTTGTAGCTTTCTTCTTCTATTGGCAGATCATTTTGCTTCCTCCTATAAATAAATGTTTAATATGAGCAAAATGATCTGCCAATAGAACACGACTATTTCAAGCATGAAATGAGTATAAATGGCTTGAAAAGGGATTAATAAGCTTATACTCGGGTTGTTGACGATATTCAAGGAATCTCTATTTGCATCTCCAAGATGTCATTTTTTGCAGTGTATAGTGACGACCTGATTTTATTGATCATTTGTTACGTTATCTAAGAGAGCTTGTTTTAGACACAAATACTGCTACTAATTGGCCCAAAACACTAAAATTATAAAAATGTGGCATGTACAAAGACTTAACCTTTTACAGATAACCTTTAACATCACATTTTTAAGTGCAGGTCTACTTGCACCGATATGTAAGGATTTGTGTGTGTGTGTGTGTGTGTGTGTGTGTGTGTGTGTGTGTGTGTGTGTCCATTTTGCCTGAGGAGCTGTCTAATCCGTAGCCTGCTGAGGAAGGCTTTTACCTCCTCCTTCAATAAACATGGACCTCAGGAAAACCCTTGACCCATGCTTAATCTCTCTCTCTCTGTCCATCTCTCCACC